>NC_028359.1:9908438-9951918 GCF_000741045.1 Vigna radiata var. radiata | reverse complement strand
ATATATATATATATATATATATATATATATATATATATATATAGATATATACATACATATATATATATATATATATATGGGGTTTGCTAATTTACGTAAAGTGGTTTTTTAGCTGGTACATTTTAGCAAAGTGTACCAAGTTTTAGATTACAAAAATGCCTCTATTAAAAAAAAACAACAACTTTAAATCCAAGGGTATTGTAATAATTTTAAAATTTAATTTAAAATAAAAAAATAAAAGATAGTTATTAAAAATCCTAATTGGTCCTCGTGTACAAGAGAAGTTATTAGCTTTTATTATATATTTTTTAAAAGGTAATTGTTTTTTAAAATAAAAAATAAAATAAAAGGTAGTTATTTTTTTAACCCACGGGTTTTATAAACCCAGACAGTTCTATGAACCCAGACGGGGTCTATAAACCCAGACGTATTCTATAAATCCAGACGGGTTATATAAATCTAGACGGGTTCTATAAACCCAGATGGTTCTATAAACCAAGACCGGTTCTATAAACCTAGACAGGTTCTATAAACACAGACGGGTTCTATAAACCCTAAACCCTAAACCATTATATTTTTTTAAAGGTAGTTGTTTTTTAAAATAAAAAATAAAATAAAAGCTAATAACTTCTCTCGTACACGTGGACCAATCAGGATTTTTAATAACTACCTTTTATTTTTTTATTTAAAATTAAATTTTAAAATTATTAAAATACCCTTAGATTTAAAGTTGGTTTTCTTTTTTAACAGGGACATTTTTGTAACCTAAAATTTGGTACACTTTGCTAAAATTTACCAACTAAAAAACTCCCTTCCGTAAATTAGCAAACCCCTATATATATATATATATATATATATATATATATATATATATATATATATATATATATATATATATATTGAACCATTGTTTTTAAAAATCTTTTGGTTTGGAAACTACTTTTATATTAACTAATCATCTCCATTCCTATTTCTTTTTATCAAAAAAGTGAAGTTTTACATAAATTTGTAAGAGATTAAGGTCAAATTCGGTATTTTCTCTCAACACTAATGAAGTTAATTAATTTGTTGGTTTAACCATTATATAGTCTTTTATAAGCTCACACATAAATATTTACAATAACTTTCCTAGTTTCAATTTTTTTATTGTGTTTAATACTATTTGATGTTTGTTTGTCATACTTCATTTCACCTCTCTTTCCTCATCCCCCAAGGTCACACCACTCACTTTCCTGCACCAATAACAACAATCTCTCACTTCCCCTCTAAAATCTAATCCGGGTTTCATTCTTCAGAGGAAAAAGTTTTGGACTTTGCTTAATTCGACTTGTTCTGTTATCATGGGCAAGGTTGCAATGGGAGCTGTCGTTGTCTGTGCCACCACCATTTGCATCACGACGGTGCTAGTGGTGTGCCCTCACATCATTACTTCCCACAAGTGGAATCGCACCATGGCTATAGGAATCCATTTTGTTTTTGATTTCCTTAATTTTTCTTAGTAAATTTTATTTGTGTCCTGAACATTCTCCGGCTTGTCTCTCCCCCATGGCAAAGAATCTGCCTTTGTCATCTTCGACGTGTCAGAGGGCATGACCATGTTTGACCCAACAATTTGTATCAGACGTGGTGTTGTGCACACTTCCGTGGCGTGTTCATATCCACACACACATCCAACAAGGAAACACCATTTTTGTGGTGTGTCAAATCTTCGTAGGTTAAATCCAATGATCAACTTGTAGGCGTGTTAAAAAAATGTTTAGAGGGACCTCAAGTTGAATTTATTTGTTCCCAACATAATACATACAATTTGTATGTTTTAGCTTAAAGGGGTGTTAGAATTAGGATATGTATTAAATATCGGTAGTCGTTAGAATGGATATTTAATGTAGGTAGCTAGAAGATGTATTGGAAAACTATATGTTATACTTATGAGTTGTCAGCATTAGTTACATAAATATTTCTGATTTCTTCTACAAATAACAAGGCTTGGCTGAGAGATAATCAATCTCTTAAACTTTTTTTCTGACATTTTCAATCAAATTCATGCTTAATTATACATTGTAGTCAAGTCTACTATTCATTTATCACTGAAACAAGTATTTCATGCGAGATGTTCAGAAGTTTGGGAACATGGCAAACTGATATTCACCAATGATACCCCTTCCACCAATCCACCAAGACAGTGTCAATTAAAAAATGAGATTATCTCTTTATCTGTAGGCCTGATCCCAAGGTACTGTCTTTGGTTTCTCTCAACTTCCTTGTGTCAATGGTACGTTTGGAGCCAACATGGAAAGTGAGACCTTTGTAGAGGCCGTAAAGGTGAAAAAGACAACTGGAGGAATATTCTACCATAATATCTGTGTCATGAAACTATTTGGTTTGTACATAAATAGCCAGTTTGACTATGATGCAGGGTTTCCTGTATGGTCCCCTTTTATCTAATACCCTTATGTATCTCTTATAGTCCTTCATAATACATATAGGAATAATTCTTCCTGTTTTTTTTTTTGTTTTTTTTTTTATTTCCCACTAGAAGTCCCTAGAATCACAATACTTTAGCATAGACGACAAACATAAGTTCAAAATTTAAACACAATTCCATATTTTGCTTTTGCAACATGATAGAAAAGTCTTATCCAACAAGCATATCCTAATTTAAAATAATAAAACTCGATGCATTTATAGCATCCATAGATATGGCAATAAGCATATCATATAACATACACAAGATATATGATAGACTGCATATAACTAATGTATTTCAAACCTGACGGCCTTTATCATCCATTGGAATACACTCAACTGCTATCAATTTATCAACATCATCAGCTGTAACTACATACTCTGGATTTGTGGCTCCTGATTCAAGAAAAACATAGATGAAAATCAGTTATCATGTTTATGTTAAACTTGTATTAGAATAATGCACTAAGCAAACAGGCATAAAATTCCAAAAATAAATGGCCAGAGGTATGAGTCCAATCCACCTTCAATGTAGTGTCTAGTGCCATCCTCAAGATGCCGAACCCACTGGTTTGAAGCCAAGAATGATGGCAATATCAGTAAATAATTATGGACGATATGCTAAGTTCAGTATTAATGGAAAGAATATTCACCTGAAACATACAAAGTGAAGTTCCACGGACTGGATATCCACATCCAAGAAGCTTTTCTCCCGGAATAGCATCACCAGAAATTTGAAAATTCTCAATGCCAGGGCCATCTAGGAATATCAGTCGTCAGTATAAAAAGATATATATGTATGTATTATATTAAAATAAATAAAAATAACAAGAGTTACCCTCGGAAACAGAGGAAGCCGTCTCATCTAGTTCAGGTTGAGGTTGATACATGTTTGAATTAACAAAATTTCTTTCCATGTTTTTGTCCTGCACTCCAACTTTATCAATTGAACCATGCGGGAATACCTCCCTGAACAAATCCAACCATAGGATCATACAGTATGACCAACATGAACATGTAAAGTCACATGACTTCTCTAAATAGCTGTCCCCTTTAAAAAAACTTCTGATCATGAACATTCAAGTTAGATCAAATAGTCAAGTTGGTTCCTCTTTTCTATTGTGTGTGTAAATGTGTCTGCCAAAGTTGAAAGTACAGATAGACAAATGGTAAAATAGAAGTAAATATTTCCCATCATTTTAGGTCAAAAACCCACCAGTCGAAATTTCTTGACCATTTTTCATTAATCTTCTCAGACTGCTGATGAAACTAAAAGACTACGAGATGGCCATGAGTGTTTGCAGATGCGTAACTAAAGCTCAAGATGTCATGCTACGTATTGCTCCTAACGAATGACAGTTAAGGTATATTCACTAGTAAACAACACAAGTGGACAAACAATACGAACCTATCGGCCTTAGAAATCTGCTGATAGTTGAATGTTTTGATAGACCAGTTTACGTCAGCATTAAGTGCTGGGTGCATATATCCTGCCATATTGCTTGTTGACTGATGATTTTGTTCATTACTGATAAGATTTTGTTGGGAGAAGTTGTGCTGAAACTGAATTTAAGTTAAATTATAATTAATGAGGACAAAAAGAAAAGTATACTATGACAAACACAAAAAATATAAGGACAAAGCATGAAAGAAGATTACATGCCAATAGTACCATGAAATCATTATGATTGTGACTTGTCAAATTTCCAGAACCTGGACTTTCAACAACATGATTACCGTTATCAGCACGTGTTTCTAGCACAGAGCTTAACTCTCCAATTCTATCCTGTCCAAAAAGAGTAGCCACGAATCTTTTAAATAATCAATCAACCATTGACTGCAAAATTGACAAAATCAAATAGAGACTTCACTTAAAACCAAAGCATGAACCAAAAAGAGCTATAATGATAAATCAATAATGTGAATGAGAGTATGGGCACCAAGAAATCATTAATCACCCATATAATGGAAACAAATATTAAAATGAATAACTTTGTGGAAGAATAAATGAGAATGCAGTAAAAGCACGCATTCATGTAAAGAAACCTCTAGATATGAAGACTGCCTAAAATTTATGAAGCAAGGAACATGTAATCAACAATGTGAAGAATATTTTATGTATAGCATCAATTTCCTCACTATGAACACATGATATTATAATTTTCAGTAGAGATTTTTAACACCGCTTGTTTCACAAGGATTTAACCAAGATAGTGACACAAATTATAATGCTGAAGACCAGTAGTGAATCATCAAAAGTTCAGAAACTTACATGTGAACTTCGAATCCTCCATTGTAATTGATCATGTAAATGCTGGACAAGGACCAACAAAAAAATTTAGAATATCTAAAAGAATTGAAAAGCGAGCGATAATGTGTAATATACAAGGGTAATTTGTTATCTTAGGTATAATTTTGTTTTCGTATGTTTAGGAATTATGTCTTGTCACTAAGCATATGTTACCATGCTTAGGAATTTATCATGGTCTTGTTTAGACTATCTTCTCAATAAACACTCCAAAGAAAATGAAAAGGCAAAAATTAATTAAGCTTCTCCCATAAGTTAAAATTGGCATGTGTACAAGTTAAATGAGAGAACTTACATAAAATTTGGAATGTATAAATTGAGTTTAGCTTAAGTAATTTATATTGGCTTTTTCTTGTCCTCCAAAAAGTGGTTACCGAAAGTTTATCTAAAGAAGGGTATCAAGATAACCATTCCTTTATTTAGGTCATTAAATAGCATCTCACCCAATTTTGTTATGTTTCTCTTCTCTGTAAAAGGAGAAGATAGGATGAACACAGTTATAGAGAATTCTAAATACTAAAAATAGCCTTTAATAAATATAAGTAAAGTGAAAAAAGTAGAGCTTCCTCACAAGCTACTTCTAAGGAAGAGAAGCAAAGGATGAGCCAAACATAATTAAGATTTCAACTCTTGTATTAATAAAGTGTGAAGCAATAAGTGTTACAGATATAGAATAATGGAAAATATCGAGGACCATGAAAAAGTGTTAAGCAATCAGTGTTATTGAGATATCGAGTAATGGACAATTTAGGCAACCCCAAAAATCCTATATAAAATTATAATGAAAACTATAACAGCATCTGGCAAAAGCATTGCAGACAAATAATACATTATATATATATATATATATATATATATATATATATATAGATACTTTAGAAAAAATACAAAAAAATAAGTGTTGTTAGATACATTATTTTTACCTTATCTTTATCTTTTATCTTTACTTAGTTTGTTATTATTTTTTATTTCTAGTTTGGGCTTAGTCTATATTTCTCCTATTATAAATAGAGAATCTTATGTGTATATTCAACACAAGGGAGACTAACCTCATACATAGTTTTCACTATATTTAACATGGTATCTAGAGTCAGGTTTTTTTGAGGAAAAATTTTTTGTTGCCTCTAGCACTACATTCGTCGTTGCTAGCAGTGAGGCCGTTGTCTACCTCTGTTGTCTACCGCTATCACTATCGGAGTTCTAGTTTTGATCAACAATCACACGATTTTGATCGTCTCGGCTAGGCGACCACCGTGCCATCAACGACACCTTCATCGGAGCTCCTACGAACTCTCAACGTCTTTTAAAGTTGTGGATCTGATCCCTTTTCCATCGTGCGTGGTGGCACGTCTCGTCTCCTTAGGCAACATTTAGAGTATCGAGATCGCTCTTTTTCCTCTTTCAGGTTTGTCGTGCGTTATTGTACGTTGCATCTCCTCTTATGTAGTTATTCAAGCATCGAAGTTGCTCTTTTTCCTTTGTGAAGTGCCTTGATTGGAGAATCTTGGATTATTAAGGTTTCTCTCTCCTGTTCATCCATGGCTTCTTCCGTGTTGTTTCTTCTATCCTCCTTTTTGTCACCATTGCGTTTGACTCGTCCATACATGTTTTTTCTCCCGTGGCAAATATGGCTTTTGTTTTATTTATAGCCATGATGGCTCTTCAACAATGATCTCTTTATCCACTGGATGTCAACAATGCATTCCTCAACGATGATTTGCACGAAGAGGTTTACATAAAGCAACCTCCTAGATTTGTTGCTCAGGGGGAATCTTCTAGGTTGGTATTTCGTCTTCTATGTTGTCTTCACAAATCATTAACAATTTGATGTCACTCGAGTGCAGAAGAAAATATTTTCACTAAGTCTTTATGAATTATGTTGGTACATATGATTTGTATGCACAAGCTTGAAGGAGAGTGTTAGATATATTATTTTTATCTTATCTTTATCTTTTATCTTTAGTTAGTTTGTTATTATTTCTTATTTGTATTGAGTTTTGCCCATATTTCTTCTATTATAAATAGAAGACCCTATGTGTATATTCAATACAAGGAAGACTAATCTCATACATAGTTTTCGCTATATTTAACAAGTGTAAAGCAAGAATAATGAAAGAGACAATCATAACTAATAATAATATTATTTTTAGAAATTCAAATAACAACTACATCAAATCAAAACACCACAAATTTCAAGTTCAAAGCTTACAATAACAAAACATAAAATAAATATCTTAGATTTCTAATTATCTAGCTCTTCCTCGATCCCAACATAATTATCTTCAATGTTATCCAAGCATATCCCTCCTCCTCTTCCCCTTTAGAGAAAGCTTGGCTAAAGTGAAATAATTCTTCAATATTTTTTTACTCAAAGTTAGAACTATCAAACTCCAATTCATCATCAACCCACAACTTGAATCATCTCTTTGCCCTTGCTTTGTATTCAGGCCAAACTTACACCTCCTTTATTGGAAGCTTGAGAACATCCAATACCAATACCATTACTTGATGGTTGCTTTCTTTTATTGTTTGTTTTTCTCCTTGTATAAATTATTGGCTCACACCTAAAGCTTCAAAAACAATTGCCCAATTAAGATAGGCATTAACTCATTCCTCCAATCTTCATCATCATTATTATCCTCTTACTCCATCTTCGTCATCACATAGGGAGATGAGAATTGGTTTACAGGAGTATGGTTACTCTTACGTTAATGTTAGGGTTTGGGTTGGGTTTTGAATGGTTAGGGTTTGGGCTGCATTATTGAGTCCTATAACCCATTCCAAAAAAATTTACGATTTTGCCTCGGGTAAGGTTAGGTTTGGTTAAACAGGCCCGAGGCTTGTTCTTCTACCAAGGAGTGTGATTTCCACTACTGCCATTTTGGGGCAGCCAATGCAGCAGCCATGGACCTCCCTGCAAAAACTGTTTCACCACTAGCTTGCTAGGAAGTCAACAACAAACTAGACATTGAGTTCTACCATGGAGCTTGATAGGATATGTAATGTGTATGTTAGGAGGAAACATACTAGGAAGTAGTTGTTAGTTAGGTTGTTAGGATGAGTGAGACATTAGAAGTGGACGCACGATTTCTTCTACTGGAAATATTGGATTGTTGTCTATGGTTTGAGTATTCCGATTTAGAGGTTTTAACATCATAGGATGAAAAGTTGTTTTGACAACTGACCTTGAAGAGCTCATTAACTCTGAAGACAAAGAAGGGATAAGTGAGATAAGGAAAATATTTTCAGAAATCTTCTTTCTAGACCTGGATTCCATTTAACATATGGAGATAAACCTTCTCAACCGCAAGTTAATTTGAGGAAGAAACTTTTGATGGATGTTGGTGCAATTGCAGGGTTTCTTACTGGTCTTTAGGTCTATCATGACAATCCTGTAAAAGTGAAGTGCCTGCTTCTACCTAACATGCTATTTGGTAGATGTGATGGAAAGAAGGCCACCAAAGTTGATGAATCTTCCCCAAGTTTGATGACTCTGCTAATGGGAGATCAAGTCTTGCAGCAAGTGTTAATCCAATGGAAAAAAGAAGGCCTTAAGGCAACCACGTGGGAAGTTGTTGCAATAATTAAGGACCAGTATCTAGACTTCAATCTTGAGGACAAGGTTGTTTCTATAGGAGCGCGTAATGATAGAATATGTAATGTGTATGTTAGGAGGAAATATATTAAAAAGTAGTTGTTGGTCGGGTTGTTAGGATGATTGAGACTTTCTATATATAGTTGGGAGGTCTTTGTATGCTGGGGACATTTTCTTGGATGTTTGGATAATTGTTGACAGGGTCATTGACACCATGTGTGAAGGGAACATTGTCCCTTGGATGCATTCATGTTGTACTTGTTTCCTAGAATCAATAATATCAGGTCTATTCAGTGAGTTTAGGTGTTTGCATTCATTTTCCTAGTTTCCTCTATCTAAAACCTAACACGAACTGTTCCAACTCAGGTAATTGCTTCTCCTCAACGTCCTTTGCTTCAATACTACATACAAGTTCAAACTCCAATTATGACTCACTCTATTAATCCTCAAGCATTATCTCTAATTCCAACCGCCCTTCCGCCCACGCCTCCTGCACCTAAACTTCCTATTGTGATATGAAAAGGTATTTGTTCCTCTCATAATCCCAACTCTCTCTATGCTTTTACCATTACTTATCATTGTTTGTCTCCATCCTATTTCTCATTTGTTTCTTCTTTGGATTCTTTGTCTATTCCTAAGACTACATATGAAGTCATGGCTGATCCCAGCTGGCGTCGGGCAATGGTAGAGGAGATGGCAGTCTTACATTCCAATGGCACTTGGGACCTTGTTCCTTTACTTCCTGACAAGCAAACGATTGGTTGTTGTTGGGTTTATATAGTGAAAATTGGACCTAATGGTCATATTGATCGGTTAAAAGCTCGCTTGGTTGCCAAATGACATACATAGATTTATTGTCTCAATTATGGTGACACCTTTTCCCCATGGCCAAAATAACTTTTTTTCATCTGTTTCTAACTATGGTTGTTATTCATCATTGGCTTCTTCATCAGCTAGATATTAAAAATGCATTCTTACATGGTGAATTGCAAGAAGTTTATGTGGATCAACCCCCTAGTTTTCTTGCTCCTTGGGATTCTCGTCTTGTTTGTAAGCTTCAACGATCTCTTTATGGCTTGAAGCAATCTCTTCAAGCTTGGTTTGGTCGTTTCAATTCTGTCTTGATACAGTTTGGCATGACCTGAATTGAGGTTGATCATTCTATCTTCTCTTTTCATTCTTCTTATGGCAAGTGCATTTACCTTACTGTTTATGTTGATGACATTGTCATCACGGGTGACGATGAGACTAGGATTCGACAACTCAAACAGTACCTTTCATAGCAATTTCATATTAAAGATCTAAGCCCTCAAAATATTTCCTAGACATTGAAGTTGCTCAATCTGCTTATGGAATTGTCATTAATCAACATAAGTATGCCCTGGACATTCTTACTGAAACTGTTATGCTTGACTATTGTCCTTGTGATACTCCTTTGTATCCCAATATCAAGCTTCTTCCAGGTTAGGGGGAGCCATTGAAAGACTTGGAAAGATATCGTTGCCTACCTCAACTATCTCACTATCACCAGACCCGACTTAACTTTTTTTATTAGTGTGGTAAGCCAATTTTTAAATGCTCCTTGTGATAGTCATTGGGAAGCTGTGACACGTATCCTCCAATACATAAAAGATGCTCCAGGACGAGGATTATTGTATGAAGACAAAGGCAATACTAAGATCACTTATTACTCTGAAGTGGATTGAAGCAGTGAATACAGCACGATGGTTGTCGAAGTGGTCATTGGAGGAAAAGGATGCTCGGTGATAGAGAAAGGGCACACAATGGCTGCAGATATTGTAATGCTTAATTCCCTAGATATTTGTAATAACTAATTACATTCTAACAAAAACTAAATTGCGGAATCTACCTATTATAAAATCAAGTATTGTACCAGCATATAAAATTCTGAAACAAACAGCTACACACTGCACCAAATACATATCAACAATCCAAAAAATGAATGCTTTACTCTCTCATGATCATTCAACCTTCTTAATCCATGTCCAAGAATTTTTGTCAGCTCAAACAAAAATTGGCATTCAGAGGTCACTTAAAAATTCATGAAACAAGTGACATGACATGGCAAAGATCAATGAATTATAATGTTACATGACCACATATTCCATACCTTTACACAGCTAGATATTGAAGAGGCATTCATAACACGAGGCCAAAGACTATATTCAGCAAGCAACCCCAGCATAGATGACATGAAGATATATCTTTCATCATCTATAGCCTATAAGAATCATGTACATCAACAATAGTAATCAGAAATTCAGGAATAAAGAAAGTTATATGTGTGCATATCAAACCCATAAAGTATTTGATCAATTGCAAAATAAGCATATAACTAGAGCTTGATTTGGTATACTTGAGGAAATAATCTCTATTAATATATGACTTCAACCACATATCTTGAGAAAATATCTTTTTTATAATGAATTAATCATTTCCTTTGTTATTTTAGATCTTTTAATAACAGATTTAGTTCAATTAAGTGAAGACTCAATGAAAGATTCCAAGAAAGTTTCCAGAATAAATCCTTATTGTTTCAGATATGCCAATAATGTAGGGAACTTGAACTACAAATGAGAACAAGGTGTTGCAATTAAAGGAAAATCTTCCATAGTACAGAAAATATCTATAGAATCTTCCTAATTAGAGAAAATATTTGTAGGATCTTCTAGTTTATTTTTTAGTATAATGTGTCCTTATTTTCCTTGTTTAGAAGATTAGATTGCTACAAATAAAGATAAGGAGAATGTAATAGACAAGAATGAAAACAATAAAATTCATTCTCTTTTTCAAGATGGTATTAGAGCTCCGATCTTGGGAGCTCCATTTTCGCGGCAACAGTAGCCACCATCACCACTGTCTGGCCATTATGGGTATCGTTGTAGCCAATTGAGGTCGTTGATAGGGTAAAAAGGTGCGACCAACTCCGGTGTACACAACGCTAGAAATTGCTCAAAAAAGACGCCGCCACACGCCATGTTGTAATAAGAGGAAATATTTATACAATCCTCTTAGAGAAAATATCTATAGATCTTCCTAATTAGAGAAAATAGGTGTACGATCTTCTAGATTATTTTTTAGTACATTGTTTCCTTATTTCCCTTTTTTAGAAGATTAGATTGCTACAAATAGAGGCAAGGAGAATGTAATTGTCATGAATGAAAATAATAAAATCATTCTCTTTTGCAAATGAGAATCAAATCTCCCGATCTTCGGATATACGTTTCCGCTGCAACAATAGCCACCGTTGCCTCTATTCAACCACCGCAGATGTTGCCGTAGCCGATTGGAGTCATTGATAGGGCAGAAAGGTGCACCCAACTCCGACGATCACAACACCGAAAATCACTTCGAGAAAGCTGCCACACGCTGCCACCATCACCGGCGCGTGTAGCCCACACACCTAGTTCCAGCAAACCCACTCGTCGCCGCCATCACAGAAAGGGTCGTTGGAGCCTCCTCAGTCCGTTGCGCAAGTCAATGATGTCCTGTTTGGTAAAGATCTGAGTAAATCTAAGTTTCAAGTTCTTCTCCTTCAACTCATATGGTAAAAGAAATAAAGAACAACTTATTATAGTTGCGAATGGTCATGGTATACCTATATGCGACTCGGGGAATATAATTTTGGACTCATCTAATGTATTGAAGGATGTTTTACACGTTCCTCAATTAGCTAATAGTCTTTTCTTTGTGCAAAAACTCAAAAGATTTAAATTGTTCATTAACATTTTTTCCAACTTATTGTGGTTTTTAGGGGCTTGTCACGGGAAAGGCGATTTTAACTGCTAAGGAGCAAAGTGGGTTGTATCTTTTGGAGCCTGATGACCAAAGCAACAAAAAAATCATGAGTCAACAAGCAACATCTGAGACGTGGGCGAATTTCCAAATATGGTTACATCATCAAAGGCTTGGACATCCTTCATTTAACCTTATCAAGTCCTTATTTTCTCAATTGTTTACTAAGGAGTCTGTTGAGTCTTTTAATTGTGAAAATTGTCAGTTGTCAAAACACCATCCTGCATCTTATCCTATTAGTGATAAAAAGAGTACTTTTCCATTCAATTTAATTCACTCTGATGTTTGGGGTCCTGTCATAGAATCTATTTTCAGACATACCTTATAAAAAATAAATCAGAAGATTTTCAAATTTATGTTAATTTTTTCCGTCTTGTCCAAAATCAATTTGGAAAAAATATCAAATGAATCAGATCTGGTAATAGTACTGAAATGTGAATCATGAATTTCTCAATTTTGTCTCATAATGGTATTGTTCATGAACTAACATGTGTATACACCCCTCAACAAAATGAGGTTGCAGAAAGAAAGGATCGTCATCTTCTTGAAGTAACTAGAGCTCCTCTTTTTCAAATGTCTGTTCCAAAAAATTACTGGGAAGAAGCTGTGTTAACTGTCACATATCTCATCAACAGGTTACCCACTCGTGTCTTAAAGGGCATTAGTCCTATAGAATCTCTATTGTCTTTTGTTCCTTCCTCTCCCCTAATAACGAGTCTACTTAGTCGAGTCTTTGGATTTGTTGTTTTGTTCACTCTAATCATCCCAACCGTAGTAAACTAGATCCCAAAGCTCTTAAATGCGTCTTTATTGGGTATTCTTCTAATAAAAAAGGATAGAAATGTTATCATCCTCAAAGTTTTCGCGTCTTTATCACCATAGATGTCACCTTTCATAAAACACAACCCTTTTATGTAAATCGACCACTTTAGGGGGAGAAAGCACCTGAAGTGGATGAACTCTCCTTGTCATTACCATACTGTCTTTGCAGGATGCCCAAGATCTAAGCAATGAAGCTACCATAGTCCATAGTGAGGAAGAAGAGGAAGACAAACTTTTTGGCAAAAACTATGAAAGAAGAAAACAACCTACTTTGACTCTAGAGCAAAAAAAATTTTCTAATCCGAAGGTGAGGAACCTGAAGATATTAGTAGGGAGGTAAGTATTACTAAAGATTTACCCATTGCATTGAAAAAGGAAAAAAGATCATGTGCTCAATATCCTATTTCTCAGTATGTTTGCACTAATAATCTCTCTGATAAGCACAAGCCATTGATGCCATAGAAATTCCTATCTCAATCCAGGAGGCCATGAAACTTGAATATTGGAATCAAGCCATGAAAGAAGATATGAATGCATTAGAAAGAAATTCAACTTCAGAGATAGTTGATTAGCCAAGGGACAAGAAGGCAGTAGGGTGTAGATAGATATTCATAGTGAAACATAAGGCAGATGGGACAATAGAAAGATATAAAGTTAAATTGGTGGCAAAACGATATACCTAAACCTATGGGATTGACTATGAGGAGACATTTGCCCTAGTGGCAAAGATGAATACCGATCGAGTTGCTTTGTCTGCTCATTTTGGATGGGACTTACACTAGTTGGATGTGAAAAATGTCTTTCTTCATGGAAATCTAGAAGAGGAAGTGTACATGGAGATTCCCCCAGGTTTTGAAGTGAAAAATGAAAGAAACAAGGTATGTCTCCTAAAGAAAGCATTGTATGGTCTTATGCAATCCCCTAGAGCATGGTTTGGAAAATTTACAAAAGCAATGGTTTCCTTGGAATTCAAACAAAGAGAAGAAGATCATACTCTATTCATAAAGCACTCTTCTATCGGTAAACTCACTTTATTGCTTGTCTATGTGGATGATATGATTATTGCAAGAGATGATGAAACAAAACAATTGGCGTTAAAAGAAAAATTGACAGCCCAATTTGAAATGAAAGACCTGGGAAAACTCAGATATTTTCTTGGAATAGGTTGCTTACTCCAAGAACGGAATTTTCATCCACCAAAGGAAATATTTACTTGATCTCCTCAAAGAAACAAGAAAGCTATGATGTAGAACATCAACCGTCCCTATAGAACAGAATCACAGAATTGGAAGTGAGGAAAGTACTCCTGTAGATAAGACCCAATGTCAAAGATTAGTAGGAAAATTGATTTATTTATCACACACAAAACCAGACATTGCTTATGCAGTTAGTGTAGTGAGCCAATTTATACATGACCCAAGAGAAACATATGCAAGCAGTTGACAAAATTCTCCAATACTTGAAGTCAAGTCCAGGAAATGGGCTATTATTCAAAAGGGAAGACACATTGACAATGAAAATATATAATAATGTTGACTATGTAGGTTCTATTATTGACAGAAAACCTACTTCTAGGTATTGCGTATTTCTTGGAGATAGTCTGGTAACATGGAAAGGCAAAAAGCAAGATAGAGTATCTCATTCTAGTGCAAAAGCTGAATTTCGAGCTTTTACTCAAGGAATGTGTGAAGGACTCTGGATGAAAATTATTTTGGATGATCTTAAAGTCAATGTGGATGACCCTGTGCAACTACACTGTGACAATAAGTCTGCCATGAGCATAGTCCATAATCCCATATAGCATGACAGGACCAAACACATTAAGATTGACAGACATTTCATCAAAGATAATCTAGACAGAGGCTTTGTGCTTACAACTCATGTTCCTACAAAATTTCATATCGCAGATATTTTTACAAAAGGGCTCCCTCCAGGTAGATTTCAAGATCTTGTAGGCTAGTTGAGAATGACTGATATTCATTTATCAACTTAAGGGAGAGTGTTGTAATTAGAGGAAAATTTTCCTAATTAGAGAAAATATCTATAGAATCTTCCTAATTAGAGAAAATATCTGTAGGATCTTCTAGTTTATTTTTCAGTATATTGTTTCCTTATTTCTCTTTTTTAGAAGATTAGATTGTTACAAAAAGAGATAAGGAGAATGTAATAGACATGAATGAAAATAATAAAATTCATTCTCTTTTTCAAGACAAGGTGATTCTGGCAGCTGTTACAAAGCTAAGAAAATGCTATGACTTTCATGTTCAGCTTCAAAGAAAATCTCATCATTTCAAGGTTGCAAATCAGCAAACAGCCACGCTATTTTCCTGTAACTAGCATTGACAGACTATACATTCAGCCATAAAAAGTACAGCATCGTCACACAACTAGTAGTTAAATGACTAACTATGCTCAAAAGAAGATGGCCCAATTATAAAAAAAAGACCCATCAAACATATATTTGGCCTTGGACTGTATACAGAAACTAAATGCCTAAAGAAATGTATGGAGGAAACTTAGTAGTAATGATAAGACAAATGTAATAGAGAATGCATTCCTTTGTAAGTTAGTAATTGGAACCATTAAAGATAAAATCCTTTAGAGGAGAACTAGAACAAAAAAGGGGAGAGTCCTCAATGAGCCATCTTAGGGATCGAGCAGGGTCCTCCACATATATCAAAATTGTTAAACTCTAGGGAAGACAGACTTGAAATAAGATAGAGGAAATACATTGTATTCAACCTACACTACTGTGCTTTTTATTATATACAGGGCTTACATAATAAGGCGAGGCACTTACCTTAAACCTTAATCCTAAAGCTGGGTATCCACAAAAGTAATAATAATAAAATAAATAACATTACATTTTAAAAGAGAGAAACATTGTGCTGAAACTGTGCTTTTGAGACAGCATGGATGTTAATTTCTATTGAGAAAAATGAACCGATACAATAAATAGAAAAGATTTAATATCCTCTAAACAAAGATATGATACGAAAAAAAATAAACAAAATTCCTAATAATACATATATAATCTAGTTATTCCTGATTATATAGGATCAACTCTTCGTTTCTATAATTATAACAACAGTAAAGGAAAGGATGATATTGGATACAACCTCTAAAAGTCAAAAAGCATCTTCAAAACTCTTGTTAAAAGAATATTTAATATTTATTAGAAGCTTATTTTATATATATATATATATATATATATATATATATATATATATATATATTACAAAAATTTTGTAGCAAACTTTCGAGGCAGTCGTTAGATTAGGCTTTCAAAAGTCTTGACACTAACCAGTTTTCTTTTTAAATTTCATTGAGTCTTTTAAAAGTGTTATCAGCAAACACTATCTCAAAAATTAAATTGAAACATATTTCTTCTTTAAAATCTTACAAAATCATTGTATTTATCACTATAGAGAAGCAAATTACAAAAAATAAACAAAATTAATAGATCACTAAAAAATATTTAGTGGTATATTCTCTTTTTGTAAAAATACTATAATGATGCATATAACTTTAGAAATATGTAGTTTCAATATTTTTTTTATTTCTCCAGGAAATTGTATAATATATTTACTAATATTTTTTAATTATAATACAGACCAATGTCAACATCTGTGTGGTTTGGCTTATAAGTGCAGCACCTGCATGAGATAGCGTGTAACACTGGGAGAGCGACAGAAGGGGATAGAGAAAAGGACATATTCAGTGTAGTGGATGAGAAACTGCTCCAGGAGTGGATTACACTCACTCTGCCACTTCAAACAGAGATGAATCGGTCTTTGCATAGTGACAGATGCCTGCTCCCCAGGTCTAGCACAATTGTGCTGTCATGATTAGCTACTGTTCCCTTTATGCATTATTCAGGCCTAACAGGCTTTCAATTTTGTGAGTATGTATCATATAAATATATAACGGTCTCTTGAGCCAAACCAATGCGCACGAGTATAATTTTTGGGGTACTTAAATGGTTAAAATAATCATTTGGACCCTATAGAGAACACTCATTTAGGTATCAGTCCCTATATGGGAAAAAAATTAAGTTTGACTCCATTGAACACATTGGCCCCTGCTGTAATTATGATTCTTTAGTTTTAAAGTTTTAGTCCCTATATGCCCTTACAGGAACTACAACATATGTTTTTTTCATATTGAAACCGAGTCCAAGATGAGTGTCACTACAGCGACCAAATGATTAGTATAACCTGATTAAATCTTTCTTGATGTAAATTGTTTTTTATATCAAATTTTCTTTCAACTTAACTTTTTCAGGCATTTTAATGAAAATTTATACTTGCACCGGCAGAAATAAAATTAGTATGCAAATTGTGAACTTAAGTTAAGCAGAAATTATTTTGGGTCCATTATAAAATGAATCCAAATAAAAATAGAAAGCCATTAATCAACATCAACATCCACAGTAGAATCAAGACACCAACTAACTTCAAGTATCTAGGTAATGGTAGCATTCCATCTCTACCAATAAAAAATAGCTATAAAAGTAGCAACAACAACAAAACAATAAAATAATGAAAAGCGGGTCAATACATACTGATATCATCACGAAACTATACTTACTTTCAAATCATGAGCAAGTTTTAAATTTTCTTCAAGATAACCTTTTCTGCGAGCCAAATCATTAGACGCAGATGAGATAGCTTCACTTTGCTTTTCATCAACTGCCTAATAAAAATGTAACATTCAAAGTTTAAGATTGATGTCATATAAGTAAGATGCTAAAATATAACTCTAATTTACAAAGACAATTACTAACCATTCTTAGTTCAGAGAATTGCCTCTCCAGTTTGCATTTCTCATTCAACAGTTGCAGTTCCTGCTGCCATTAAATTTAGTTAATTCCTCAAAAGCCGAAGATGTAGGTAGACATTACTGACACGTGTACATTTTGTACCTTCATGCAGGCGAAAGCAATTTGTTCCCGGAGGGAGAGGATCTCCTCTTCTTGCCCCCTTGCTCGTGAATAAAGTTCCTACAAACAAACTTATAATCTGATGGAATTGTATGAAGCACCTTGTATCTTTCAAAGAAAAAAAATGCATGAATGCATTGTGACGCCTTCTAGCATTTTTTTCTGCCAAAATCTCCTGTACAAAATTTACTGGTTTACTTTATTACCGTGGCTGGTGTGGCATCTTGGTCCTGGATGTGATTGTGTGCATCATTGCTTTTGAAATTTCTGTGAGTCAGTTGTGTTTCAAATTTGTGCCTACAATGGAAGCATCAAATTTATTACATCACAACTTGAACATAACAGATTGTAATTTTCAAGATAGCTCAGAAACACCACATCACCTTCCTTAAGGTGGAACCCTTTTCCTCCAAATTATTTGTAAATACACCCATTGTTAAAAGTGTATACCTTTACTCTAATAAGGTATCACTCAAGAAAGCATCACTAAGAGAATATGACATCCCAACTAGGTTGACACCTCATATCTCACCACCTGCTCTCCCAAGAATATGTATATACAAGAGAGTAAGAAACAACAATACAAAACAAATCACAGGGGGCCTTAACAAAACCTATGAATCAAGAAAATCTATACTCTAGCAGACCAAGCCTATTTCTAAAAAATCAAAAACTTACACAAGAAAGAAGGGCATCTAACCACACGATCCCAATCTTAAACTCAACCCCCAAATTAGCAAGTCTATCATCAAGACATCTATTTCCCTCCCTAAAAGTGTGAGGAACTTTCAAATTCAAAATATCACACAGAGCCACGCAACACTTCCATCTTCCTCAGATAAACCAAGGAACCATAGAAGGATTTCAACATGCTTCAACCACCAAATGTCAATCACTTTGCAACCATAAAGAATCCCATCCTCTAACCCCTGCAAGCTCAATGACTAACATGGCTCCCAAAAGCTCAGTTGCTACGATAGAAAATACTAGCACAAGCCACCAATCCAAGATTTCCACAAGTTGCACCATCAATATTACATTTAATATACCCAATATCAGGCGGCTTCCAAACAACTTCGGAGACTTTTGAGTTAAAAGTGTATTCTTTATTATTAAGAAAATGACATTGAAAATGACAACCCCAAGACCTTTAACATATCCAGGTAGGTTGTAGACATGCTTGAGGGACTGAAGATCAAAATTTTACTGATTGGACTACAGATGAGAACAATCATTCTTTTTAAAACATTATAAAATGTAGAAATAAAGTATGAAAATGAACACAACATTTGCAGAACATAATGACAATCTTAAAAAGGGTAAATGTACGACAATGATGGAATTTTTATCAAAAATTGTATTATAAGAATCAATGTATCACCTTCCTAGAATCTTAGAGCCTTGGCCAGGAACCCCATCATTTTTATGTAGTACATGTGAAGAATTTGTAACAGAAGACATAGAATGGCCTGCACAAGGTCCTCTTCAAAATAACCTGTAAGTGAGTGATAGTTGATTCAATCCATTATTAAAAATAAATTCCTTCATACGATCCCTTTATTCAGGTCCAAATCAAGGTTTCTGAATGATCGGGTTCGTACCAGGGAATGATTCAAGAGGAAACAATTACCAATGAGTTAACTTATTTAATGCGCAATGCATATCTTATTAATTCACAATACATTACTTAACACATAACTACATGATCCTTACCTTTTTTCTTAAAAAGTTCTCTCAGCAACCACAAAAAGAAGGTAGTTATTTACCACAATAAGCTATAATCCAAATACACCCCACACAATTTTCCTTTTTTAAATGTTATTTGTTAATATTTAGATTTTGTTAATTGGAATACTCAAACCCACTACCTATCCCTCCCTCCCTTTCACTTTTACCATCAAGCCAATTACAAATAATGGTATATTGTTCTAACAACAAACCTCAAAGCAGTATACAGAACAACATTTTCCCATGACAGAATATCTTTCTGTTATATTAAGTTTGCTCTTATATAGAATAAATAATTAGTTTAGGTACTATGATTAGTTTTTCAGTTACATTTATTATTTGAATCCACCTTCATCTCTTGAATTATTCGTGAAACAGACATTCTCTGTATAATAAGAACTCTGCTCATAAACTTCGTTACAAATTACAACACACCATTATGAGTACAACCATCAAATCAGCACCACAAAACAAACTCTCAAAATTAATCCATTTCATTTCACCACATTACTGACAACCCAAATTTCTCACACAATCATGAACATCATCATATCATCCTATCACAATTCCCAAAGATCGGGAACTCTGTAAACACTCGTTTTTTTTTCTGTGCACAAAAACACAATGTAAAAAATAACAAGAAAAGAAACCTACAACAACTTGAAACACAGTTGCATCAAACACAAAGCATTTAAACCAAATTAACGAACTAACACAAGCAATTGCAAAAATGAAATTAAGACGACGAAGAAGAAGAATGAAAACGCGTATGCAGAATATGGAACTCACCGACAGCAAGTGCAAAACGTCGCCAACCTCCGAGAAAAAAAAGATTGTAAGAAAATTTGAGAGATGCGAAAAGGAACTCAGAAGTTGTACATGACGGGGCAGAGAGAGAAAGAGCGAGGAAATGTGGGTTCGTGATGCAAGTCAAAGGGAATTAGAGAAAATAGAAAAAGTGAGACATTTTCAGAGAAAATAAATAAATGAATAAAAAATAAAAAGAAAGTTTGGATCAAGTTAATTTAAGATTATTTATTTATTTTAATGATATAATAATTGTAATAAGGTATTTAACTTTCACGGATGATTAAAAAAAGATGAAAAGTAATTTTAAAGATTTTTTTAAAATATTATTTAATATAAAATAAATTAATAATGTGGTTATGCTTGAAACAGGGGAAATAATTGGTTTTAAGAAAAAGAAAAATTATTGGAAAATAGAGAATCTAAACAGAAAAACATATTTCATTTATAACACTTTCTTGAACTTTATGAGAATATGTAAAAAATTAAAATTAACTTTGAACATCTTTAATTGTATTTTTTTTAATTGTATAATTAATAAGTGTTTTTTTTTCTTTTTCTAGGACTAGTTTTAAATAGCAGAATTTAACATAGGTTTCCAAATCTGCAGTTCTAAATTGCAGATGTCTTCTTATAGAAAAGAAGAAAGTAAAAATTTACGTGGAAGTTGTCCTTATAAATTTTTCTGCATCTCTTAATTTATCCATTTTAATATATTGATGCTTTTATTCATTTTAAAAATAAAATAAAAATGAAGTTTGCATGCTAAAAATAAATTTCATTTAAAAACTAAATACAAAATTAATATTCAATGTCTATTTTATTTTAACTCGATCCTTTTTATTCTTATATTGATTCACGGTCATATTTATAATTATTATTATTACTGTAAAGTAATTTTTAGTTAATAATTTGAAAAAATATTATCTAAATATTACTTTATACGTTTTTACTAAATAAAAGTAGAATGCTTGACTCTTTCTGACACATTTTTTATTGCTGGGAATTTATTGACGACCAAAAAAGGACAGATACATTAAATACGGTTTTGGATCTATGATTTTCTTTTTCTAAATTTTAATAAAATCCGACCAACATTACAAAATGTGCCTTATTACCTTTTAGCGTATTCTACAGTGAAATATGTTTCCGATACTTCTCTTAAAAAAAATCTTGTTAAAATATTGGTAAAATATTGGTATTGCATTTTTCTCTAAGGATTTAGATAGAAAAAATTATAAATATTCTCAACGAGTTAAAATAAAAAGAAAACCTAAAAAGTTATAAGTTAAAACTATACATAAATTAATTTATACAAAATTATATTAAATTTTTAAATAAAATAAACTTTAATCTATGTATAAGTTAGCTCTAATTTATATAAAGAAATATTTATTAAATATTTTAGATTAATGATTGTGAAAAAAAAATCTGATTATATATATAAATATAATATGATATATTACAAGATTAAATATATTTTTAATTTCTAAAATTTAAGGTTAAACTAAAATTTGTTTTTATCTAAAACTTTAATATATTTTGATTTCAAATTTTAAAAATAATAAATATAGTTTTTTTAAATTATGTTAATTTTGTACAGTTTGTTAAATTGTATATATCATATTGATATTTGAATTAGAACTTGTTAAAATGATTTGAATAATTAAAACATCAATTTAATTATATTAGAAGATTATATTTATCGATTTTTAAAGTTTGAAAAACATAATAAAATTTGAGATATTGACAAATTTAAATTTAATTTGGAATTAAAAAGATATTTAACTTTATTATATAATCAAATTATGTGTTTAAATAGAACATGTAAGATTTTCATTAATAAAAAAAATTATAATTAAAGAATTGTATACAAGTTTTGGACATTTGAAATAAGCTTAAAACTTAATATATTACCTATTATTATTTGAAAATCACTAAACCTTCCATATGATAAAATAACCCATATTATATGTTATTTTTATTTATGTTTTTCATATGTCAGTTGTCAAAGAAAAAATTAATTATTATTTTGTTCTCAGATATTTAAATAGAATTTATTCAATATTTTTTCTCTCTTTAATTTAATCTTCATTTTATTTAACTAGTGTAGAAAGACTTTTTTATGATAGGTTTATGAGATATACTATAATAGTAATTCTAACATCAAAGTTGCAGGCAATATAATAATGCATACATCATAGTAAGCATTTATAGTGTTAGGCATTGGTATACCTTACACAATAAGTTCATACAACACTTCAAAATTCTCCCACCTTCTTCCTTACCAATTCCACCTTTACCAATTCATTTTCATCTCATTTTCTAGCATTTATCACCCATTTGTTTCACCCTTCATCACCATCTTCAAGCTTCATTTCACGAAAAAGTAATCCATACGAAGCGAATGGAAAGTAGTCATGGAAACGACAATGTTAGTGAGGTTTATAGTTAACGATAACACCTCTGACTAAGGGCGTCGGTGACAACCCTAATTGTAGATAGTAATGCCTGCTAAAGCTTGCATAGAAGGAAAGAAGCCCTCTGGATTTTTGAAGATGAAGTGGAAGAATGACATCAGCGACCCCCTACATTTTAGGATTCACAAGTTCAACTTACTTCAATAGAAGAACACGGGAAGACCATAATAGAAGACAACGAGAATGGAAGATGCTACAATAGAGGGAATTGCTTTAATGAAAATGCGAGAATGGAAAGTGGTTCAAAGAGGAAGATTGAGTGGAAGAGGAAATGAGAACTCCTTCAGAAAGGAAGATTAAGTGGAACTTGAAGAGGAAAAGCGAAATGACTTAGAGAAATAAAAGATTCAAACATACTATATGAGGTATCAAGTAATAGACATGGTAAATATTTACTATGTTCGGTCTTTCATTAACTAACCTAATAATTGTCACTATACTCCACTTATTATGACAAGTTTATTAATACCAGACATAATAAGTCTAACCATTATTACAAAAATGTCACTGGACAACTTATTATGACATGTTCACCTACACTAGTCACAGTAAGTTTATTTTTTTATCACGAATATGCACCGGTGAAGTTATCATGATAGGTCAACCTACACCGATCATAATAAGTTTAAGCCTTTATTACGAATTTTTCATTGGTCAACTTATTATGACAAGTGCCTTGTCACCGGTCAACTTATTAAGTCGTCATTGAATTGACTTTTTGCACTAATGTTTAAAAGGATTCAATGCAATATCTTCCGTTAAATTGATATTATCACTATTTAGAAGATAATTATTGTGTCTTTTATTTATTTTTTGTTCTTTCTTCCTTAACTGTTCATCACTTTCTACCACCTTTTTCCCTTTTCTCCCTCTTCTCTACAATCCACCTTCACTACCTTTTTCTTCTTTCTTCCTCTCTTTTCCACCACCCATTTCCCTTTTCTTTTTCCTCTCTTAGGGTTTTCTCTTGTTTACCTTTCTCCCTTCTCTCCCTATTTTCTCTCTCGTGTAAGTGTTTGTATGTGTTCAAGAGTTCATTTGGGCTTATTTTATGTAACAATTAGGTTCATTTGATTCCTTCTTTTATCTTCTCTATATTCATCTTGCAATAATGTTGGATTTTCTTTTAATCAATAAAACAAGAAAAAGAGGAAAATTGTTACATTATAAAGCATTATATAATGGTTGATTATGCTATAAATGAGCTACAATGGAGAAGAGAGGTGGTGGTGGAAGGTAGAGGAAAAAGAATAACAAAGACAAAAAAAAAGAAAAGAAAATTGATATGTGGTTCCAATTTTTGTTGCTTTTATTCGTTTTTTATCACCCTTTTTTTTTGTTCAATTAAGTTCAATTTTGTTTAAATCAATTTATTCATTTCCGCTATATTTACATAATCTTCAAATTAATGTTGTCTTTGTAAATATCAAATGTCAGTTTGTAGTATTTTTGTTCTTTTTTAATTTATTTATTTTTTAACTTTTTTGGAATTTTTTTTTCACGTGTCCAACTTTATATCATGCCATGTGGTAGTGTCAGTTCTCCATGTTAATGTTAAAACCAAGTCTCAATGTTGGTATCTTATATTCAATTTAGTTCTTATATTTATTTCTTGACTTCATTGAGCTTGTATTTTTTTTTTAAATTAGAACGTTGTTCTTGTCCAAAATACAGTTAAATTTAGTTTACTTACCAATAAAAATAAATAAATTACATGAAAACTTGTTATTTTATGAAAAATTATAAAAAAAATATTATTTATTTTATAAAATTGTTTTAAGTAGACAAATTAAGTTTAAAATTGTAAAATATATATTAGTTTAAATTTCATGTATTATACGATTGAGTGAGATCATCTCAAACTAAATAAAGTAACATCATCTTGGCTAGAGCATCTCACTCAGAACTAATAAGGATAAACCATAATTAGTAATAGTTAAGACATAAAATGCACTAGTGGAACACTAAACAAATTAACAAAGGTAATTGCCTAAGTAATTTAGGTCTAATCAGATAAAAATTTATAAACAATGTAAATGACACTATTCACAAGGTAATTAATTACATATTCATTCAACTTGACACACATAAATGACTTGAAGATTACAGTGTTTTTTTAAGTACACCTTATCTAAAATGAGACTATATATATATATATATATATATATATATATATATATATATATATATATATATATATATATATATATATATATATATTTATTTATTTATTTGTAAACATTTCAAAATACTCAGAAGTTGAAGAAGAGTTTATCATATAGAAGACTCAAAGTGTAATAGAACTTCTTGTAGAGCATTTATAGTGTGATTGTGATTATTTTTTTTTTTTTAAGAAATTGAATTTATAAATAAGCTAACAAGAAAAATACAATTTTTTTTATTTTTTCAAATATGAAAATTTAAAAATTACAATAAAAATTTTACATTTACATTTTTTAATATTTTGATTTTGTTTTTCTTTAAAGGGTAAGTTGGTTCTTGTAGTTAATAGTTAATTTGATTATCAGATCAAACAAGATAAACAGCAAACATTAATCAAAATTTTAAAAGAAATTATAAATTTCAAAAAAGCATTTTTTTTAAAATTTAAATTAAAAAATAAAATTAATTTTAATATTTAAGTAAAATAATTTATAGTTAGACTAAGTTATTATTTTGATTTCCTTTTCAACAGAGAATTTAAGAAAAAACAATTAACGCTTCGTGTGAAATTTCTTTATTACTTTAAAGATAATATGTTAATATATTAGTATAAAATAACTTTGAAAATTTAAAAAATGAACGTTTTTCAAGCTTTGTTGAAAATAAAATATAAGAAAGACGGAATAAGTAAAAAAAATTACATGATATTTCTTAGATTTTACTTTTATTACTATTAATAAAAAAAAGTAACTTTAACTAATTCAAAGTGATTAAAAAAATGGAAGAAATTATTCGTATAAACTTTTTCTTAATGCTATAGAATTCAATTCAGGAAGTTCGAAAAAATAAAACAAATATTCGCCGTTGCCGGGGATCGAACCCGGGTCGTCCGCGTGACAGGCGGAAATACTCACCACTATACTACAACGACTTGATATTCATTAGGTTAAACAAATATATATAAACTATTATTCTAAATTATGTTTACCGGAGTAATTGAGAATTTCTTATGCTTCATTTTATGAATTAAATGTTATAAAAACAAGTTTTCTTTGTAACAATTCTTTTTGAGCATTGGAGGAAAATTTTAAAGTAGTCCATCATGTTAGTAAAATATATTAATTAATGAACTCGTGTATAAGAAAAGAAACACACCTCATGCATGATAGACTTAAATATAAAAGGAAAGTGATTTCGGTAGCAATTAATAGCATCATTCTTATAAATATTATTTATTTTATCCTTACAAGTGGAAACACGTTTACTAATAGAAATACATTTTTTAAGTCTATATTTATATTTAATTTTTTTAATATAATAAAAATTATTATTATTATAAAGGTAAATATAAATAATTTTTACAATTTTATTATAAATATTATTTATTTATTTGTTTTGTAGGTATTTTTTATTGTAAATTTTAATTTAAAAAAATGTTAAATTTTAAAAGATATATATCAGAGTAAAGTTGATAACATAATAATTTAGTTTAAAAAATAATTACTTAAAAGATAAAATTAAAAGAAATAGGTACTCTAAAAAGGAGAATTTCATGATATAGATGATTCTTTCTTTCACGATGTCAAGTTCTCACCATATTTCAGAATAATATTTTTTTACTAAATGTAAATTATGTTAGCAAGTAACTTTTTTCAAATCTTATATTTGAGTTCAAAGTTTTTACTTTTAAAATGTTTTATATATTTTGATTATAGAGTAAATGAAACATATTAAAACATAGTGGTAATTTTGAAATTTTAGCAAAGTTTCGATTCTTGAAAAACTAAAACTTATTAATCTTTACGTTTCGGTTTTTTAAAAATTGAAACCTAAAGGTTTGACAAAATTTCAAAATTCTTTATTTTTTTATTACTTTATTTGAGAGAAGAGGTATAAGTCGAATATTGTCAACATCATAAGTGATTATGATAGGATTATGATATATTTAGAAGAAACATTGACATTCCACTAAACTTCTCTAAGCAAGTTGTCTTAGATTTTGTGTTAAGGACAAAAGAATTGAATATTATCCTTATTTAGTTATTAATGATGTTAGTCTTTAAACATTCTTTATATTTAATTGATTTATTTAGCTATTTACATCAAATAAATGTTTTGTGTTAAAGTATATGTTTGCTGTGAGTAACAATACGATCTTGAATGATGTATATGGATTCATAGACTCCAATTCACTCATGAAAGCAATAAGTTTGATGACATCTAAGCATTTGAACGAGGGAAGCGAATATAGTTTGTACCTTATATTGCTATGTAAGTGTACTTTGTTGACTTGTAATTATAATCATCATTTTAAAGTATAATAATGAAGTTATTTTCAATTGAGAAGTTATTTTTAATTGAGACGTTATTGACAACTACTTGTAATTTTCTTGAAGGGCAACATTGCTATGTGGTTTTGCTCTTTGCACAAAGTATCCTAAAACATTTCCTTTTTCATAGTTCAATTGTTGGACATAAAATGTTTTTAGAAAAATCAACTGTTAAGGAAAAAAAAAAACTTTGACGATTATTCCTCTAGGTTTAGTGTTTTGGTCTATATATTTATAATTGTTTGATTATTTTTCTTCTTTAGTTATTTATAATTATGCCTTAGTGTAATAAACATATCGACTCATACGAGTGTAATTATTACGTAACACAATGAATGACAATTGTTGCTTGTACTCAAATTATAACTAGTTGGGAAACGAAATAATAAATGTGTTGAATCAAATACTTTGACACTTTATTTTTTTATATACTAATTGAAATTATTGTCTTTTTTTTTTGTAAAAATTCAAAAATACTACCTTAATAAGTCCATTAAGTATTTAAGAATAACTTGTACAAAATATATAAAAGTACAATAGTATTTAACACATGTGATTTTGGATATTTAAAAAATATACATTTATTTGTTATTTATTTAAAACTTTACAATATTATTGTATCTTGTTGATTCTGGGTATCATTTATAATATGTTGGTTGTGTCTGATTTCATATTGTTGTATCTAACTTACTCTAATTCTATCTAAGTTTGATATCTAGGCAAAAATAAAAACAAAAAAGTCATTTAAAAAAAATTCCTAAAATAAACTTCGATTATTACAAAATTGAAAGATAAAGGAAGTATATTATGTTTCAATTGATTTAAAATTATTAAATTTAAAGAGTATTAGACTTCAAGTAAAGTAAAATACAAAAGCTTAATCCTTTCTGATTTAAATGAACTATTTTATTTTAAAAATATTAGATTTTAAGCCTAATATGTCTTTTAAAATGAAACCTTTTTTATATGAAAAAGATTTAGGCTTTAGTTATTAAAATAATTGAAGCATATTTTTTTTTAATAATGGTGTTATGTTTCAGTTTTTTTTGGACAAGACTTAATATTAAGGTTTATGTTTTAGTTCATAAAAGTGATAATTTTTTTTAACTCATTTAGATATGTCTCAATTGTTAAATTGAGATACAATATTTCACTTAACTGGTGTCAAAACTATTTCTTACCCTTGTTATTGTTTACAAAATCATGTCAAATTCAAAGGTTATTTAAAAAGAAGGATAGTATACAATAATAAAGTATTACTAGTGAATTTAAGTTACAACTTACCATGGAAGAGTTCTAGGTAAACCCAACAATGAAGTTGAAATCATAATTATTTTTAATATTTCTTATTGATATATTAAATGAATCATTAGCGAATATTTTCTCAAGAAATTTTTTTTTTAACAACACTTTTTTAATAACTTTTTAACAACACATACATAACAATTTATGATCAGTCCATTTTAAATATTGTTTAAACATAAATTAAAATAGACCAATAAAATGATGACACATATCCTGTTGTCAAATAAAATTATCAAAAAGTGTTGTCAAAATATCATCATCTCATGTTCCCATTGTTTCTCCACCTAGTATATATAGGCAAATCGTATAAAAAAAAGACAAATTGAGGCTCAAAACCAAAGGGTTACCATTTGAACTTTGTGGAATATTACACAATTAATATCCATCAAATGTATGAGTTTTAATTAAAACCCTAAGATCAATCATCACTAATTACAAAGCCTATTGAGAAACTACACCTAAAACCCTAACAACATGATACTTAGGAAGAAATCTCAGGAAGATCATTCTCTTCATCCTTGTGCTCTTTTGACTCTTCCTCCTCCCACAGGTGAAGCTCTTCAAGACTCTCGAGATTCTCCTCCAAAGCAATCGGGTATATAGGGGCAGTCAAAGTGCGTTCGGAATCCTCGTCGTCCCCGTCGTCCCCGTCGTCTCCGTCGTCCCCGTCTGATCCATCAGACGAAGAACATCGTCCTCTGTGACGATAATATGGCGGGGTGGGCTGAGTCCACCATACATAGAACTCAAATATATGAGACTCCTCCACAAACTCATCAATGCGTGTGACAGTGTACCTCATATATCCGATGAAATGATCCACACCACGACTCACATCAGGTATCCATCTTCCCATGATGTCATGAATCCTTAAGTGGAAACCCGGTTCTTCTTCGTATGCCATCTAATAACCCTAAAAGGATTTGAATGATGATAACACGAACTGTTTCTTCAGATGAAACAGAAAAAGGTTAAATGACAAGAATGAAACATGCATCACTCACATAAGAAAGCTTTTGAATCGCTTGATCTTTCCAAAACAAGACTTGAAATTTCCTTAGGAAATAGCAATGAAGTTTTATAGATTCTTTGAAAAAGAATTGATCTTGTTCGGACCAAGATTTCAAAAGTATAAAACTTTAACATGCATAACCAGGTACGTATGATTAAGTAATAAGAACAGATGATAAAATTTAGAAAAAGTAAATGAAAAAGGAAAAATAGTAGCCGAAGTACGTACTTGTACTTGAAAGAAAGAAAAAGAACAAAAGCTTTTCAAGCTGTTAAAGAAAAGTAGAAAAGGTGATGATCAGAAGAATGTGCATGGAAGAAGAAGAAGAAGAAGAGAAGGTGTTTTTCACTCTAAGAAGGTGACAACGCTTACCTGAAATGTGAACCAAGCAACTCAGATTTTCTGAGAAATGTGAACAACTTTATGGCATTATAACAGGGTTTATTCCCTGCTATTTAAGCGTTTTATTAGAAGTCAATTTTTCAATTCTTGAGGACATAAAAGCAACATTTTTTTAATCCTGAGATGAAATTATGATGTAAATAAATATTATTTCTATTGTTTAGCATCAGTTGGATTTATTTTCCATCTTAATTGTCGTTTTATGTTCTTTCTTCATACTTATGTTTTGGATTTTAAAGTTAAAGTAGAATATTATTTCATTTAGTTTGTAGGAGTAAATATTATTACAAGTCATTTTAAACTGTAATTTAGAAAAAAAAGAGATTAAAATGTAATAACTAATTAATTATTTTAGTTTTTAAGTAAAGAATAATTTCTTTTAGTCATTTCAATGAAACTTTAGGAAATAAATTGAAGCAAATTTTTTTTATATAATTAAGTTTTGGAGAAATTATATATGGCTAATAAGTTATATATTTATCCCTATAACGAATGTATAAAATTAGGAATACTCGCAATTGTTTAAAATACCCACAACATCAGTACACACAGTGATAATTTAGAATAAACATTATGAAATACAACACTACAAGAAAAAGTAGAATTACATACGGATAATTATATAAGGATTTTAATCTGTATATAAGTTAGGTATTATATATGAAATTTATGTACGGATATCAAGAAAAGAGTTATATATAAATATTATATACGAACGTTTATATATAGATAATTTTGTATATAAATGTCGTATATAACGTTGGCGCGTGATGGCGGAAAAATTATCTAGGGATATATCTCTATGTAATTCCCATTAACCGTATGTAAGTAGAAGGAGTTATATTATATACGGATCTGAGTAATATTTTATTTAAAAAATATATATTTATGATTAATTAGAAGCTGAAACCTATCGATCATTCACTCGAACCTGAGCTCTATTGTCCCTCTTGAGACCTCGAGTTGTCTCTCTCTCTGGAACCCTCAAGTCCTTTCTCTGTCGAACCTGGTGCTCTCGTCGTCCCTCTGTCGAGCCATCGTCGCTCTCTCCAGCCCTCTTCACTGTCACGTCGTGCTCTGCTTCTGCCTCCTCTCTCTCTATCGAAGTGTCCATGTGGTGTTTCGGCGTTCACCAAGCAATCTCCTCCCATTCGGTCGGGTGCCGTAGTTGAACACCGAAGGAGTATCTTCATCTGGTAAGTAAACCCTAATCCTAATTCTTTCTTCGAGCAATCGTTAACTGGTGAAAATCGCGAACCCTAATCTTGTTATTTCTTTGTTTTATTTGACACATTTGTGCTTTGTCTCGCAAGCCGTGGTTGAAGTGTTAGGAAACATCAATTGAGACTAGTGTTTGGCGGTTTAAGAAGATTGTCAGTGGTATGTAGGACTGAGACATACCATTTGGAGTTGCAGAGGCCGTTAGCGAAGGAACCAAAGGTGAGTGAGTTCCTTTGCCTTTAAAGTTTCTTAGATGCAAAAAAATTTGTTTGTACTGTGTTCTTTTGATTCATTTGCTTAATAATATGTTCTTTTGAGTTTTGCTTCTTTTGTCAGATTTAGATCCATCGTGATGTAATCGCCTTTGGTAATTTGTGTGTATTGAGAAATGAATGCTTTTCTAATGTTTATGACGCAATGCTTTTCTAATGCTTTTCCGTAGATAAATTATATACGGATATATCCGTAGATAAATTATATACGGATATATCCGTATATAACTTATATACGGATATTTCCGTATATAAGTTATATACGGATATTTCAGTATATAACTTATATACAGATATATCCGTATATAAATCTATCTACGATAGTATTATATACAAATTTTTGCCTATATGTAATTCGTAAACGAACTTTTATATACGAATTTTTGACTTTATATATGGATTTTGACTGTAGATAATTACGATTTTTCTTGTAGTGATATTATAAATTAAATATGCTACGATAAATAAAAATAAATAAATAGTTTCAACTCAAATATTGAAATCTTTGTTTAGTTCGTGTAAGTAAATGTAGAAATTTCTGATAGTTCTAGTGCAAAATTTGTTTTTAAGTAAAGGATCCTATAAATATAAGCATTTTCTCATTTTTAAGTGAGTGAAAACAAATTTCAAAATTTGGTTGAGCAAAGAGAAAAGTGTTCGGATTCTAAAAGAGAACGAATGATGAATATTTAAAAAATCCTCTTACAACAAAGAAATAGAATATGTAATAGAAACAAAAATTGCTATTGTTATAGAAAAGAGAAGCAACAAATAAGGAAAATAATGATTAAAAAAGTACGAGACAGAAAAGAGGAAGAAGATAGTAAATTTCTTATAATACTATGTAAGTCATTGATAAAAAATAAAAATAAAAAACTATAAAAAAAATAACAAAGGAAAAATATCAAATATATATCTAACACATGTAATTAGTATAACTTTTTTATTTTTTTATTTTTTTTAGAATAAAACTTATATCATATTTATAATACAACCATGTTATTCCAAGATTCAAAATTCCTTTCAAAACAGATTCTAAATAATTAAAATAAAAATATATTTATTTTCATTTATTTCAAAATTAATTAAACAATTACAATTTCTATGCATTTTTTTGTTTCTATAAACATGAGTGTCATGTCCTTTGTTTAAATCTTTCCATTTTTGTCTGCTTTCTCTCAACTCTTTAAAAAGGAATTGGAAGAGACTGATCTAAACATGGAGAAAGAATATTAAAAAAAATATTTTTTTTAGCTTTTCATTTCATAGCTGTAACAAATAAATTTAATTAAGGAATGAAAATGTTAACAATTTAACTTCAATCTGATTTGAATAGTTTTCCTAGTTTTGGAGAAACGAATTTCTAAAGTTAACTAACAATAAATAAAATACTTTAACATAGAAACTTAAACTTTCAATAATATTTATAATTTTCAAATATATTAAATTTTTTGGTGAAATCTAAATCATTTTGTCACTATCCTTTAAATATTTTCAGAAAAAATTAGAAAGAATGATATTTTCATTACATAGAAAATAGTTATAAGTTTAAATTTTTTTCACTTATTTAAAAATATATACTTCTATCAATAGTTAAATTAAATATTAATTAAAATTGAACCTTAAAAAAGATTTACTAAAAGTTGTAAAGATTTTTTTATAAATAATGTAAGACTGAAAAATCCACACAAAATAAATTATCACATGTTATCATATGTCTTTGAATGAAAAATTATTTTTTTCTTACTATTAATACTGTTAAAAATATATTCATTTCTGTACATTCACCATCCGTTCACTTTTATTTAATGATGATAAAAAGATAAAAATTTAATTATGTTAATTATTATTAAAATAAAATAATTATTAAAATTTAGAGAAACATATTCTTAAAAGATATTTAAAAAAATAAATACAAAATTTAAAGATTAAAATAATTTATATTAATAAAAATAAAATCAATAATGAAATATATACATTAAAAATATTATCCAACAGTTACCAAAACATAGTTATATATAATTTTTTTTTTATAACTTAGACTTTTATATTTGTATTTTTCCTTTTTTTTTATAAAGATAATTAATAAAAATTGTGTTATATAGTTACTTCCTATCTGGTACTTTTTATCACTTTTATCTTTAACAACAAAAATTATAAAAATTAGTAAAAAACATGCATAGCTTCGTTATTCCACTAATTAATTTTTAAATATATATTTTTAATTATAACTCCAAGTTATAATATTATTAGAATTAATTATTTCATTTAAGTTATTGTTCTCTTTATATTTTAAAGCTCTTAAAGAAAAAATATTTAAATTATCTTTTTAAAATTTAATTTCAAACATTTAAAAACATTACATATATAAAAATATTTTATTATAATAAAATAACCGTTGGATACTGTATAAAGGACCATTCAGTTTTCTTTGCTCGATCCCGATATCAAACCAATAACTGCATATAATAGTGTGTCGTTCAAAGGTAAAACTTTGACTCAGTTTTACATTATTTAACATTTTTTTTTCACTTTTTTATTATAAAAAGCATTTCCCATAAAGTTTATCAAGCTACTATAACTCTTGTTCAAAATAACTTTTGCAGATATTAATTAAAACGTTGACCTCTTTACATTTCACTATCACCACTGATAAAATTTATTAAAGATATATAAACCTTGAAGAGTATATATATATATATATATATATATATATATATATATATATATATATATACACTTTTAGAATCTTATATTTTAACCTATTTAATAGTTTTTTTTCTTTTATATCTGTCTCAGTTTAACTTTTATATAAACAAATTAAGTTAACCTAAGTCAAACATAAACATTATTAACCTATTTTTCTAATATTGATTATATATATATATATATATATATATATATTATAATATATTTCAGGTAACATAATGGTATTTTACTAATTTTAAAATCATTAATTTTTTAACAGAAAAAATAATTAGCTTTAAAAGTAGTCCTTAAAAGAAATTGATGATGACACAAGGAACGAGAGTGAATGAGTTCCATTGCTTGGTGACCAAGGAAGCATGTTACTTGTATCCCAAGAACTCACAATAATTGAATTCTTTAATTATTAAAAGTGGAAATGTTGTATTTTTTTTATTAAAATCTTCTTACAAATTCTCTGTTACTTTATATATATATATATATATATATATATATATATATATATATATATATTAAATAAAATAAATAAATAGACTAAAAAATATAAAATTAATTCCGCACTTTCCATAAAAAAAAATCTGAGAATTAATATTAATATTTAAGGAAAAAGAAAGTGGAAATAGAAACAAAACATGCTATAAAACAACCATCTTTTCCAAAAGAACATTCTCAGGAAAGAAGAATCCTTTGTCTTTCTTGTTGCCATGGAAGAACACGAAGAGAAAACCATCGTCACCAAGTTCGCAAAATCCAAATTTTTCTTTCCCAAAGTTATTCGCATTTCAGCAACGGATCACAACGCCACAGACTCCTCTAGCGAAGAAGAAGACGAAGAAAGGAAGCTTCTTCACCTTCACAGAGTTAAGAAAGTGGTTAGTGAGATAAGAATTGTGCATGCAAACAAAACGAAAGGACACAACAAAAACATCAACAATAATACTGATTGTTGTTGTTCGACCAAATACAAGAAAACCATGGAACAACACCACCAACAAGAAAAAACAGAGCAACAAGAAAAAACAGAGTCCAAGTTTCGCGGCGTGCGGCAACGGCCATGGGGGAGGTGGGCCGCCGAGATAAGAGACCCTTTCCAGCGGAAGCGAGTGTGGCTTGGAACCTTCGACACGGCGCAAGAAGCTGCTATGGTTTACGACAGAGCTGCTATAAGCTTCAGAGGTGCTGATGCTGTCACCAATCTCATCAAACCACCTGTGAAAGACTGTGAAAGTGTTGCTAAACCGAAGAGTTGTTGTGCATGCGCTTCACCCACTTCTGTTCTGTTGTTTCAGCCATGGATGGAACCTTTGTCTTTGGAAGAAACCTTCAAAGAAGAAGTGTTTGATGGGTTAAACTATGAAGTTGATAGTTTATTGTTTTCTGATCATGCTCTTTATGAGCAACCTCTTCCTACTGTGTTTTCTAACGTTGATGTTTCTTTGGATGAGGATCTTGAATCATGTAAATGGGATGTAGATAGTTTTTTCAGTGATGAAGCTTTTCAATAATGAGATGTGGATTATTTCTAATTGGGTTATATTTCTTTTTCTTTTTTCCTGAGATTAGTTCATATTGTGTTGCTGAGTAGAGTTAATCTATAAGTTTACTTTCTGTTCAAAAAAGTTGTATCCTTGTAATTAGTTTATTCAGAAAGATTCTTCTTTATTTGTTCAACGATGAAACTTGCAAATAAAGCATGTGAAAGTGGTAACACAGTTTTTGATCTTTGGTGTTGTTAACTTGTAAATGGAACATGAATTGATAAGAAATTGTGATAGAATTTCAGTGTTTTTGGCAGAACTGATAAGTGTTAATTTATGAATTTACTTTCTTTGAAAAAAATTGTATCTTCTTGTATTTCGTTTATTAAAAAGGTCAACCATTTTTGTTGGTTATAAAAAGTTCATATGTAAACAGATTAGAGTGCAGTTAACTTTGTTATCTGCTAACTCCCAAGTTTTGGTTGTGAGATATTTTTTCCTATGCATTGTCAAAGATTTTGGACCAACCAAATGGCATTATTCATAAAGTGAGTCCACATGTCATGTTCAATGGTTGGCCACCTTAGTGCTTCAGGGCCACACATACTGCATCTTGGACTCTTGGCTTTTTCTGATAAAATGTTTGTGTGGTGTGATGGTCTACAAATAGCATTTCAATGGCATGTTTGAAGGTTTATAATTTATGTTAAAGTCACTTTCTCATGTACTTTACCATGTTTGAAGGACTACATAGGCTTGCATTATCGCTTCTTTCTGATACTTTCCAACATCACATCTCAAACAGCATGCAAGTTGGTCTGATTTTTACATCAAGTTTGGAATCACAAGGTGGAAATCCTTAAACCCTTTTGAAACTTTTATAACCAGGTGACAAAAAGGTTTGATTTTTTTTAATGAAATTTGGATTCAAGCTCTCTCAATAAGAAAGAACAATTCAGTGATTAGAGATTGAGTTTTACCCCCAAAAATGAACACAAAGGGTTTTAAAAAAAGGATTAATAATCAATTAACAGTTCACAGAGTATCTTTGTCAGAAAAGTTTACAAGAAAGATTAAAGATGTGAGTTTACTATAGTTTTTTTACCACAATAGGAGATATATATACTGGTTTTGGTTTAGATCAAATACTAAAACAAATTAGAAGATAAACCTTAAATTCCATTCCTCATCAAACTTAATGTTTTTTTTCTTATATATTACTGAACTTGTTCATCTCTGTTCAAAGTCATACATATATGAAGGCACACTTATAATCCTATCATAATGGGAAACGATCTAAGGGACCAATGACATGCTTCCATCATTAATTTGGTTTTGATTTTTTTGTTCTTGAACATACCTTTTGAAACACAGGCATGCAAGTTGGTCTGATTTAGGTAGTTCATGGATCTGACAAAGAAAAAGTTCCCTCATTCTTGCACTCTAATCAATTTTTTGGCAGAACGTTGACTGAGCTTTGAAATCCCTTTCTTCATAGAAGATTGATTCAACAAGCAAGTTGTTGCAGTTTCATGAAAAAAGGCAACTTTTGCACTTTCTCTAATCTAGAATTAGACAAATGCAATAACTACTTGTAGAATCCTTCAAGCTCATCATCCTTTCCAATGTTTTTGTCTGAAGAAATTAAGATTCATGGTTTCTAGATTCTTGGACAGAACACATAGATATGCTAGATTCAAGAATGCCAGTTACTACTTAAGGATCGAGTCAAGGAACTAGTTACAATTTTTTAATGTTTTCAATTAAGAACTTTCCAAAGGTCATGCGTAGACATCATAGTTTGTTTTTCCCAAAATGATTCATTCAAATTACACATGGAATCCTTCACAAGGTCACACCCATAATAGCTTATACCCTTGTCTTATTCAACAAATTTTAGTACATTCCTCCTACCAATATTAAGCAGCTTGAGAAACTGAATTAAACTTTTCTTTAATCATCTTGATAAGATTTTTTCTAATTTTAAAAAAATAAATTACTTTTATTCTTGTAAATAGATAATGAGAACAATTTATCATATACCGAATAATAGTTATACTAAAACATTTGACTTATTTAATTGTTGATGAAAATGGCATGGGTTGACTAAAAAAGTAGAGGAAATGCTGAGAGTCCAACATGCAGTGTATATATATGTGGCTGGTATTGAAGTGTCTAAGGGGACCTACCATTTGAATTTGAAATATGGACTCAACATTAAGCCTAGTGCTTGGTTGGTCCAAAATTGAATGACAATGTCAATGACTGGTGAAATATATCCCAAAAGATATCAAAATATGGGTGTTAAGAACACTACAATTTGCTCACAACTTTTTCCAACACACAATGGAGCAAATCAAGTGAAAAATATTATTAGTATGTTTAACTTCATTTTTTTTTCCTTGGAAATAAAATATAACATTTGAGAATGATGGAGAAAAACAGACACTAAGTGACTCAAGAAAATAAAAAATAAAAAAATATCTTAATAATTTTTTTTATTCTTTATTATATTTAATTTTATATTTTATTATTTATTAATATTAAATGACGTATTTTATTACAAAAATTAAAATTTGCTTAATTTAATTTTCATAAATTCTTATTATATATACACATACTTTAAAATGTTAAGAGCCATGAGATGTTAATTTTATTCATGGCCAATAGACTAATTGTGTGAGCCTGGTTCAACTAGGCTTCAGGTGAGTCAAACATGACTCGATCAAAGGTAGACTGATGACTCAAATCGACTTAACCCAACTTGATCAGAGGTTGACCTAACATGACTTGGCCAAAGGTGGACTTTAAATGACTTAACCAAATGCTGGCTTAACATGACTTGACAAGAGGTGAGCTTGACTTGACTTAGCATGAGGTGAACCCATCTTAACTCGCATTGATTTAAGTTGGAGCTAATGAGTTTTCCTGGTTCGGAGGTTACACTAGGTTGGTTCAGATTAAAGGTCAAATTGAGTTGATTTTTAGATGAGTCGAGTCAATTCAAATTGAAGATCGAGATGAGTCAACTGAGTTGAAGGGAAAGTTGAGCCGGCACAGGCTGAATGTCGAGCCAAGTTGGCTAGAGCCAAAGGTCATATCGGGTTAGCCAGAGTCAATGGTCGAGTCATGTTAATTGAGGACAAAGGATGAACCATGTCGATCCAAGATAAAGGACAAGCTAGATTATTTTAAGTCGAAGGTCGAGCCAAGTCAACTAATGTTAAAGCTAGATTTTGGATATGTAAATTTTCTCTTATGAACTTTTTAACTCTTTTAGGACTTTTTTTTTTCTTGACCCTGTCAAGACCATACCCTATAAAGTGGGTTAATTTGACAAATCTATTCCCGACATTCAATTCCCAAGATTCTCCGCTTCCTTCCCGTGTCTTCTAGGTCTTATTCTATTATTGCTCTCACCCAGTATTTTCATTTCTGATTTATATAATCTATACCGGTTTTGGTTTTGTAAAATCAAACGTTAGACAATATATACCAACGGTAGTAATGTAATATGCAAGTAGAACAAACAATATTATGGACTGCTATAATCGTGAAATATATTAATACATTTTCCTATAATTTCCTTTGTGCATGTCGAAGATACAAAATAATATAAGAATTCTGTTTCTATATTTTAAGGTTTAGAGTTGAGCATTCCTCATTTTTTTTTTTTCATATCAGTGAGTTGAATATCGAGATAAATTTTGGGTCAAAGATAAGTTATATATTTTGAAGGATTTGTTTTATAGGTTTGTCTTTTATTTTTATTTTTGTTATATTTGATTTATGAACACAAAACAAAGAAGACATTGCCGATATTTTTCATTTCATCTTTTAAGAATTATTTACGTTAAAACTTATAGTCATACAATTTATAAATATTGCTACTAAAGAATTTTTTTTAATATTATATACTATATTTGGTTCGTTAATCTAACAATTTTTACACATAGATATAAAAGCTTTTAATTAGTTTCGTAGATACGTAGGAAAGGCAACACATGTTATTTGGATTTAAAGTAAATTGAAAACAACTTTTACGTCTAACAAATAGAAAATCAACATTAATTTAAAATTTAGTTATGTCTATAAAACAAGCAACCAACATTACAAAAAAAAAAAAAAAACTAGAATTATTGGTAATTGAAATCTTTTGACGAATTACCAATGAGCTAAAATTCATTGATGTCAGAAATAATTATTGACAGTCTATATCTATCAATAATTACTGATGATCTATAGTTGCTACTAATTATCAATGGATCAGTAAATGGCAAAACAAAACATTTGGTGATGTTGTGAAATGCTGGATATAGTACATGATAAATTTGTCTAAGATTATTTGCTATGAATGGATCAAATGGTCGGTATCTTAAACTCATTTGAATCTCAACAATATTATACCTAAGGTCCACTCTTGTATCACTCCTAGAAATATCAAACCATTCACAATACAAAATAACTACTCTTTTTGGAGAAGTAAAAGTATTTACTCTAGCTCATATATTTTATGAATAATCCTATATAAATCATCATAAGCACTCTTTACAAAGCCTTTGGCGTACACACCACAATTAGTTGTCTTATTTTCGTTTTGTACCCTTGACAAAGTACGTGTGTCATTCTTTGATGCATCTCATAGACCAATTTGTCAAATTTATTAACTCTTGAATTGAGACTTAATGGCTTGTTATAAACCTATAAAGATTTCACAATCAAAAATTACATAAAGTATATTTTTTTTTAATTATAACAAATATATACATAACAGGTGAGTGTATTAGAGTAGAAGGACTTCCTTTCGAAACTTCCATAACTATAATGAAAGAACTATTAAATATGAACATAATTAGTAGTTATTCTCTAGATTGGCAAACATATAATATATACTTAAAATGATTACATATAATTGAATATATACAATTTAAATAACTTATATTATTTTAAAAATTAAAATCAATTATATAAAAGTTTGAGTTAAATATATTTAAAGTCCTTCGACTTGAATACGAATTAAAATTTTGTCTATTTCTCAAACTTTTATACATTTTAATCTCAAAATTAAAAAAAAATACAGATGTAGTCCTCCTAATTCAATATTGTTATTTTTTTAAAAATATTAAATAACGTTTCAGGTTAAATTTTGAGTTAAAGTATGTTCAAAATTATAAAAAACTTAAATGCAACTTAAAATATAATTTAGTTTAACAAGGTTAGGTAAATAGACTTTATCTATTTAATTTTAAAGTTTAAGAACTAAATTATATTACAGACCCATCACAAAATTTTTCCAATTTCATTTTATGTATCAAACTAATATTTAATTAAGCTATTAAAAAAACATTAAAAACTAAAAATGGTAATAGATATTTTAAACATAATACAATATTACAGCGAATTACAATGTAATACACCTTTTTATTTCCTTATATTCCTTCAAACAGAAGACATGCAACTTCCAAATCATGGCTGATAATTTCCACAACAAGGAAGATCTCCTCGTGCTGGTCCTGGGAGTAACTTTCTACTCTGAAATTTTTCATATGAACCTATAAAGTAACAATAAGAATTTATTTTAACATAAACCATATATTCAAGAAATCCATATATTAAACATAAAGGATTAAATTTATATTTAGCAAATTAATCCATATATTAACAAATTATTCATACAAAAGATAGAAAAATCAGAAAAATGAAAGATTTCACTTACTTGCATGAAAACCAGAAACATCACCTATGTTGAATGTTGATGATGCCCTAGCAAATAACAAACCTAACACAAAAACAAAGAGAAGAACCCAAATAAAAGAGATTCTATTAGAAGCCATTACTTTTGTTCATAACACAATCTCTTCAACACATTCTAATTTATAACCCAAACATGGGTAGGTGTGCTTTGTTTTCAAGCTTTTTATTACGTTTGACATTGATGCACACTTCTTATAGTTGACATCTTTCATTCAATGAAAAGGAAATTGGAGAAAATTTGTGGTTTTTCTTTTGGATGCCTTTTAAACGAGTGTTGAATCTTTCAAGAAGTACGTGAAAAAAAAATTCAATATCAATTTATTGTGAATAATCCGTATAAAAGATTATGGAATTATTTTTTACATCAAATCGTAAAATAATAAGTCTAGAACTCAACTTCATATTTCTATTTCTAATAAGACTAAAAAATAAAAACTAAAACACTTCTTAAAATCTCCTTTCTTAAGTTATATATCTTATGTTACATTAAATACTTAAAGTTAATTCATGTTCTAATTTTTTTTGAAAGTAATAGAAGTTAAATTATCGTATCCAAATTAAAAATTTAAAAATATTATAATTTTGAATTTATATATATATATATATATATATATATATATATATATATATATATATATATATATATATATATATGATTTTCTTAAAAATTTGAAATTTTATCTAAATATAGTCTTAGTAAAAATAAGGGTTAAATATGTTTTTAGTTCTTTAACATTCAGTAAAAATTAGAATTAGTCCCTCCTCAAAACTTTGGCCTAATTTAGTCCCCCAACTATAGATATGTATGAATTTAGTCCTTTTAACTAAATTTTGTTAGGTTTATTTGATATTTCAAGCACATTTTATGATAACATTTGAATTATTTACACTATTTGACACATTTTTGTTTCAATCTTAATTGAGAAACGCATTTGAAACATCAAATAAAGTTAATAAATTTTAGTTAAAAAGACTATATTCATTCATTTCTAAAGTTGGAGAACTAAATTATACTAAAATTTTGAAATAATAATGAAACAAGGGGATCAGTGTGTAATGGGTTGGTCAATATTCAGAGGTTTAGGCTGAATATTACGAAGATGTTGATGATAGTTAGGATGGTTGTTGAGAAGGACCCACACGTCATGGTATCGATAAGTGGAAAATTCTTGCGATTTGGTGTTGAAATCAGCTTAACCATAAAAATTAATTCTTAAAATTAAGTTAAATAAATAATTGTAATTATATTTTTATAATTGAAATTCAAAATATAGGACTGTAAACATTGTAGGACTACTTAATTATTTAAGTAATTGGGAATGACTTAATTATTAAGTCATTACTTCGTTTACCAAATATTGTAATAATTAGTATATCCATGTTGTAAGAATATTCATGAGTAGTTTCAAAACTAAAGATAAATTTTAGAAGGTCTTGGCGACATTTTAATTTTTTATATAAAATTAAATTAATCAATATCTTATATAAATTAATAATAATATTATTGTACACTAAAATTAAGGCTTGGCAAAAATAATTGATCTGTACTTTACTGTAGTTAACTGTACTATATTATACTAAAGACAACTGATCCATTTTTATTAACAGTTCAGTATACTATTTTATGATTCAGTTTTTAAAATTACAGTTCAGTTAACTATGAGAACTGTATCTACTCTTACATTTTCTCTAGTTCCAGTTCAACTGTTTCAACTGTTACTTCTTGTCAAGAAAACTTTATTTAATAATAAAATATTAATAAAAAAATTGTTCACATAAGAAAAATAATAATTAATTTTTTAAGACAAATTTTTTATCACAAAATTTATATTTTTTATCAATAAAAATAAAAAATGTAATTTATATTTTTAAG
>NC_028359.1:9903921-9906375 GCF_000741045.1 Vigna radiata var. radiata | reverse complement strand
AAAATAAATTTCTGTATTGTTATACTATTTAGTTTAAAAATTAGTACAATTCAGTTTAAAATTAGTATAGTTAGTAGTTCAGTTCAGTTTATATTGTAGTTTAGTTAAAATTAGTGTAGTTTACAATTTAGTTAATAGTTCAGTTAGTGTAATTTACAATTCAGTTAATAGTTCAATTCAGTTAGTGTAGTTTACAGTTCAGTTAATAGTTCAGTTAATGTAGTTTACAATTCAGTTAATAGTTCAGTTCAGTTCATACTGTAATTTAGTACAATTTAGTATAGTTCAATTCAGTTAAGTTTGATAAAACAAAAAACAGTTCAGTTCAGTTTGTCTGAACTGTTTTACAGTTCAGTTTTTAGCAGTGCAATACAGTTCAGTTCTATTTGTCCACCCCTAACTAAAATTATTGTTAAAATGTATTTATTTAGACAGATGTAAAGAAAAAATATTTAACTTGCATAATATAAAAGATGATAACTTATTCATTTTCAGTTTGTATTTATTTTTTTTCTTCATGTACATTTTGGTGTGATTTTAAATTCATTCTATATAAGTCTTTTTATTGTTGTTGAACTCAATTTGACACTCGTTTCACAACATCTTTTAAATTATAAGTTAAATTACTAGACTGCATTTCTTAATGTATTAGTATAACAATATTTAGGGCTGGGCATAATTAACCTAATTGCACTAAACTATAGATTATCTGTACTATTTTAAACTATAAAAACTAAACTATTTTTACTGATAACTAAATTATAGCATTTTCCAGTTCAGTTTAAAAAAACTGAACCTTTATAATTACAGTGCAGTTAACTAAAGTTAACTAGATTCTATCAGCAATGGAAACTGCTCAACCTTCCCTTCATTCCTTTCCTAGCACCTGGCCATCTCATCCCTCTCTGCAACGTAGTCACAATATTCGCAGAACGTGGCCACCGCGTCACCGTCATCACCACTCTCTCCTACGCCCAAATCCTTCGCAAATCCAGCCCCTCTCTCCTCTTGCACATCGTCGACTTCCCCGCCCAAGAAGCTGGCTTCCCCGACGGTGTACAACTCATGTCCGCCATGCTCCTCCGCGTCCCAATCAGGCGTTTCCTAGAGCAGCACCCACTCGATTGCGTCGTCGCCGACTTCTTCTGCCCTTGGGTTAACGACGTGGCAAACAATCTCCACATCCCCAGACTCGCCTTCAACAATTTCTCCCTCTTCACCGTGGCCGTCATGGAGACCTTGAGATCGAACACCGCACTTGTTTCCGACGTCGACACTTTCGTGATTCCCCATTTTCCCCACCGCATCACCTTGTGCTCCAGACCACCGAGGGGATCCCCGCCTTCATGGAGAGGCTTTTGGAAACAGAGACGAAGAGCGACATATTTCATATAGGTGATTCCGGAGAAGAAGGGGAACGACGAGGAGAGCGGGGAGGAGAACGCGAATTGGCTACACAGGGTTCAATTATAATCTAGGAATAGTTTAGTTATTAGTTAACTGATACAGTATCAGTTTTTTAAAACTGAACTATTAAACAGTACAGTTAATATTAGTTCAATCTTTTATAGTTTATTAAAAATATAGTTAAACTGTGATTTGATACAGTTTGGCAGAGTTCAGATACTTATGCCCAGCCCTAACAATATTTATAAATGTCATACAATGCATTAACCAAACACTTTAAGACAAATCATAAACTAAGTTCACAGTTAAAAGTAAAAGAATATTAATGCACAAAGTAATAATACGAAACTGATATTTGTGTATTACAATTAACCATATTTCAAATTAAATATGCAAAACTTAATTTTAGCAATAATGCATCAAAATAATTAATTTCTTGAAAGATATAGAATTTAATAAAATATTTATTATTGATGAATATAAGAAGTACACAAGATTTATTCTAAGTTTATTTATACGAAAAATCTACACTAGTGCAGCGAGGGGCTTTTACCGCGGTTATTTTTCACTATAGGTCGCGGTTTACGAACCGCGGCATATTCAGCCGCGGTAGTAAGTCAAAGACTTTAGGCCGCGGTTACAACCGCGGTATATAAGTTTCGTAATATGCCGTGGTTGTCCAAAGAACCACTGCCTAAATCCTTTTTTTCTTTAAAAAAAAAAATTGTCCACTATATGCCGCGGTTGAACCGCGAGAAAAAACCCTGTTATAGGCCGCGGTTCTTGCACTAACCGCGGCCATATGTCTCTTTTTAAAAAAAAAAAATTAAAACGAAACACTATATGCCGCGGTTCAGGTCACAATTGCGGCATATTCCCCTGCAGTTTTTTAAAATTGCAGGTCTGTTTTTGTGATATCCANTANCANNAAAACAGANCTNCATATAAAAACATGTACACAAATTCAATTTCAACATAACAAACACATGTTCAAATGTATTTCAACATCAAATAAAGTACAGAGTCTAAGAAAATACAATCTAATCA
>NC_028359.1:9871559-9897385 GCF_000741045.1 Vigna radiata var. radiata | reverse complement strand
TTTTTTATATAAAATTATCAATTTAATCATACATTCAATTCAGTCATACAATCATACAATTAATAATCATTCAAATTACCAATTCAAACATTCAATCACACATAAATAACTTAAGTTTTAATATTTTNAAAAGTAAATAACTTATCAATAAAGTTTTAATATTTCAAAAAATAAATAACTTAACAATAAAGTTTTAAGTTTATTATTTTAAATCTCTACACTAATATTTCACTCATTTCTTTCTTCCTTATCCTATTTTCCCTGTATCAATGATTATTTTTTAAAATACTAAAATCGAATGAACNAATTTAACGAATTTATTTTTATGTAACGCGTTATACTTATATTGTAAATATAGTAATTTACTTTTGAAAAAAAAAATCATCCTCATATAATTTTTTTGTAATGTGTGGAAGCTATCATCTTGATCTTGATTACAATCTCTAAACTTCTAATTACGATAGGAATAGCTATTCAACAAGTGACAAATCCAACTTCAACTATATCCTATTCTATTCATTGAACTCAAACCAATGCAAATCAATTCCAAGAACATTTGATCACAAGCAAGCAATCAAGCATATATTAAAATCAAACCAGTTTAGTGCAATACCTGGTTTTGGCGCGGCGGAGAAGAAGGGGCGTGGCAGAGAAGCACTGGTCCGATTGACACTGGTCGCGGAGAAGAAGGGGCACTGGTCGCGGAGGAGAAGTCTGACACCTAGACGATTTGGGCTGGCGTCAATGTGGCGGCGGCGGAGAAGCACTGGTCCGACGGCGACGATGATGATTCGGGAGGCGGACAGAGACGATAATGGACGGAGAAGCAGAGTCCGGACGGAGAAAAGCTTCCAGCGGTGGGGGTTTCGTTTCTGTATTCTGAAAATCGCGTGGAAGAAGAAAACTGTTCAAAGTTTTTTTTTAACTATCAGAAAGAGAATCTGCCGCGGTTCTACACTTAACCGCAGCATAAAAGGGGAATTGGCCGCGGTTCTACACTAAACCGCGACCTATTCATTTAAAAAAAATAAAACAAAATGGCATTTTTGAATTTTTTTTTGAATTATATGCGGCGGTTCAGCGCCCAACCGCGACATATACTCTGAAAATTTTAAAATTTACTCAGACCAGGGAATAGGCCGCGGTTCTCTGGCCAACCGTGGCCTATTCCCCAACGTTCAGAATCCCCTTAACTGCCTCCCAACTGCCTTTTGGGGAATGTTAGCAGGTAGCAAGGGGAATAGGCCGCGGTTGGTCAGAGAACCGCGGCCTATTCCCCCTGCTACCTACTGACATTCCCCATCAGTCAGCCCCTGCAATAAATTGACAGAGGAATAGGCCGCGGTTGGTCAGAGAACCGCGGCCTATTCCCCTGTCAATTTATTGCAGGGGCTGACTGATGGGGAATGTCAGCAGGTAGCAGGGGGAATAGGCCGCGGTTCTCTGACCAACCGCGGCCTATTCCCCTGTTATTAAATTTTTTTTCTGACGTGGAGTCAAAAGGGTTGGTTGACAGGGGAATATGCCGCGGTTATGTGGGGAACCGCGGCATATAAGTTCAATTTATTTACAAAACTGCCACCGCGCAACATTATGTTGCGGTTTCTGATGAACCGTGGCATAATGTGCGCTGTATAATCCTTTTTTTTTACTAGTGCTAGATATTTTGATTTTCATTTTACAAAAGTTAATATATGAATACTTAGATGGGTGTAAAAAAAATAATAGCTTGCGTAATATTTGAGAAAATTTATTCATTTCCCGTTTTTTATTTATCTCTTTTACTTCATCTTCAGTTTGGTTTATTATAAGCTCCATTATCATAAAAATGATTGTATACCATATGACACAATAATGAAAACATAACACAATCATAAATCAAAGTGGTGGATTCAAATTAAAACAATATTAGTACACAGTGATGATGAAGAATTGATATTGATGTGTTCCAATTATATTACAAATTATATAAGTCATTACAAAAAGATAAATAATTTGTTTCACATCAAATTTCCTTCAATTATTTGTTTGGTATTTGGTCTGCCAAGTAAATGTAGAAATGTCCCATAGCTCCAGTACGAAATTTGTTTTCATATATGGATTCCAATGTTAGAATTTCTCCATCTTCAATCTTGATGGAACCGGGTTTAGGATAACAAACTGACATTCCAACTAGGTAACCCTTTTCATTTCCTGCTTCTTTTCCAGTTCCGTATTTTGGATTTGAAGTGCATAAAACCCTTCCATCCTAAGTTAAGCATAATCATAAATATAGAGATTATTCAATAAACTGGTTAATTTCTTATATATATTATCAACAAAACTTATTCCTGATGAATATATGAATTACACAAAACTTAATGCAAGTTTATCTACATGATATAGCTTATATGGGAACAAAAAATATCAAACATTACCTGTCCATATAGAGTAGTATTGACAACACCAGTGTGCATATGAGCAGTGCCATATATAAGATAACCACCTTTTGTCATTGGGATGTTTGCTTTTTTAACATGAGGAAAGTCATTGTCATGATTTCTCGAGATCTTATACTCTGCCTATAGCAAATTGAGGAATTTATTTTACTCACATATAAAAAAAATGTAATTAATACCCTAATAGTTTTCTTTTGAAAATAAATTAGTTTCCAATATTTGCTTATAATTTTTAAAGTATAGTATGTATTGAATAAATCATCTACCTGACAATCATGAATTGGTGTAGAACCATTTGATCTTACACGATCAGTTGAATCAAGTATGTAGAACTTAAGAGGCACTTGGTGTTCATCCCAATCAACCCACCTTATTTTGTATCTTAGGGAAAGCTTTCTTGTTGGGCCACGATAACCATTTCTTAGTTTGCATTGTCCGTTATCTTGACAACAAAAGAGTCCTCCTTTATAATTTTTAGACAACAATTGACCATCAATGCCCATTGTGACATTGTAAAAGTCCTTAGGGAGATTCATAAGCTTACACCTACACTCTGTACAACCTTTTTTATCATGTGTTCCACGTGTGTCAATAACCATGATGCTAAACAACCATTTTTCTTTAAACCCATTCTTTATTTTTGCAGGATTACCTAATTCAACTGCAAAAGGATCTGGAAGATTTGAATATGTTCCTCGTGATTCTCCTCCCAAGCCCCAATAATGTGGAAGCAAAAAACCTTGGCATGTACCATCGTTTCTTTCAAATTCAATACCATTGCTAAGGTCGTGAGATTGTTTAATGTAGTCTGCCATGGTAATGTTTTCAATATATTTTACAGCAAACCAATGGTGAAGGTAAGTTTCATACAAAGGTACTGAATTACCATCTTCATCAACTACTTCAACATCAAAACTCTTGACCCCAATGTGACCCCTTGGAAAGTCAATATCTGATAATGTTTTCACCACAATTTTTCCTGGTCCCACTTCAAATGTTTCAGACAAAAAAGTAGCTGACTTTATATGATTTTCATCAGACTCTAAAACAGCAGAGTGGATTGTGCAGGAAAGCAACATCATCATTGATAATAAAATCATAGCTACTTTAGAGATAGTCCTCATAATAACCTACATAGATATCGTTGCCATTAACGATGAAAATATGTATACAGGATCATTCATTTGATAATCATTTAGATAATTTAAAACATAACAAAAACATGTGAATTGGATAAGATTGAAATCAAAAGGTGAAGCAATAGAACATTGACGATAAAAAGTGCATACCATAAAAGAAAAAGATGATGTGCTGATCGTGGTCATGATTTGTTATTTGATGAAGATGTATGATGGTTTGATGAAGATGTACGATGGTTTAAATTTTAAAGCAAGTAAATTTATACTTATATGAAATTAGTTACTAGTTATATATATAGTGAATTACTATATAATGATATATTTGGCATAACTAAATTTTAAATTAGTGTTAGTTGTCAATTTTTGGTTGGATGTATAAGCTGTTTTAGTAACGTATTTAAACCTAATTTAATATGTATTGACCTAGTTTTACATGTTACAAAACTATTTGGAAACTTTTGTAACTATTTGTAGTTGTGAAACAACTTGATTAACGGTTTGTTTAGGCAAACTTGTCATGGTATCATTTTATTTAGGTTTTTCTTTTTCTTAAATAAAAGTAATTACCTATTATTTTATGATACTAAAGTTTTGGCTTAAATTATGCTTAAAAGATAAAAATAAAAAATATAAATTATAAATTTAACAAAAAGAGGTTTATTCAAATAAACCAATAAGAAAAAGAAAAAAAAACATAATTTTAATTATATATATATATATATATATATATATATATATATATATTCATAGTATTTAATTAGGACATAAAATAATGTTTTTATATGATTTACAAATATTTTACCTACCTCTAAATTTATATAAGTTAAATAGATCTTAAGATTATAATTTAAACCTTGAATATTGAATTGTTGTGGCCTTCAATCATTAACTACTAGAAACAAAGATGTTTATAGTGCAATTATTACTAAGAGCATAACTTAGCTTCTTCTTTTTTTTATAATTAAAATGAACAAGTAATACAACATACAACAATAGAAGGTTCGGTATTTTTTGATGTGCAAGTGCTACAATTTTGATATCACTTGTATCAAATGCTAAAAATTTAAATCCTAAGTTAAAGATAGGTTAGAATTTCAAGTATGAGTCTAAGTCCCACAAAGGGTAGAAATGAGAAAGTGGTGCACCATATAAAGGTGGAGACCAATTAATCCATTGCCTTAAGGTTTTGGATAGAGAGTGGTGTTAATCTCTTATGCAGTTAGGCTTAGATGCCATTAGTGTTGTGTCTCCCTAGTGAAACTTCTCCTTGATAAAACCTAACAAATGTTATCAAAGCCAGGTTCGTCTTAGTGACCTGCTCAATCGTACCTATATCAAAAGTATTTCTTGTAAAGGATTTTAGGTAACCTCTGAATCTTGTGTATTTGATGAATGATTTGAATATATATATATATATATATATATATATATATATATATATTGCTAGTATTCTTATTTTCATTCTTAAAGCTTGCATGTAATAGGGATGTCCATGGCTTGACCTTTGATTCATGGGTATGGGAACGTATCTTGTGTAATCTAGAGCTAAAATAAGAGTCACAGTGGTTCATTGATTCTAGGGATGGAAAATGATTCACTTGTTGTCTTAGGTCCTAGTTCTTAATGCGGGTTTTGCTTGTTAATTAATCAAGGGATTGATAGTTAATAGGTAAAAGCTAGGCTCTTTTACCTAAGGGATTAGGGCTGGAGTAATTTTGTGGATTGAGTTTAGTAATTTGATGAGAGGAGACAAAATTGTGTTTGCACAAGAGTGAATTAGAGAAACCTAACCTTAGCAATGTCAATTCATATTATTTTTAGTCTATTCCATTCTTAAGTGTCTTCAAACACCAAAGTCCAACCTTGTATATTTGAAATTTTATCTTCTTTGTACTTGTTTGTCAATTGAAGTGTTGTTCTTGAGTGTAAATGAGTTGTTAATAATGCAATTAACTAGTATTACATGAGTCTCTTAGGAAACGATACTTGGTCTTACAATTTTATATTACTTGAACGATTTGGTACGCTTGCCAATGAGTTCACAGTTTTGAGTCATGTTCATGTGTTGGAGGCAAATGACAGTCAAATTAGAGAGGACTTAACTTTGGATGTTGGACCGGTGCGAGTGTTGGATGTTCAAATCAAGAAGCTTCTCGCAAAGGTATTAGTAAAATGAAGTTGCTTTAGGATGAAGAAACGTATGAAGCAACTTGGGAGCTTATGTGAATTTTGTATATGGTTATAACAAAGTTAATGTGATAGCTTGATCGGTTTGGTGTGTGACGTGAAGCTTGAGGTTTGGAGTTCAAACCTTGGTAGAGCTTAGGTGTGTATATGTTTTTTATTTTAATTTTTTGTCATGTGTTTCTCGTAATGGATGAGGACGACTTAGGTTCTCTAAACCTGGAAACAGGCTATGGACTAATATAAATAAGATAATAAAGAATTAGGATTTCCAATGTGCAATCAAGGAAATGTCACCAACTAATTAAGGTAGCAAGGTATCACAAATTATGAACGTGTTTTTTCTTCATAAACCAATGTGTTTTCCATTCAAACTTCAGGAGTTGTGCCCTTATCAGCATGCTCCTCATGAGCAAGAGGGGAGAGTGAATTTGGGGCCGACAATGCCACTGCAACTTTCTACGTCACAATAGGAGAGGTCTCACTGACCTTTTGCTTCTTGGCAACTGGAGACATTGTTGCAGGAGCTATCCTGGCAAGCTTAGTTTTTTGTTTCTTCAAAATGAGACACCCGATTTTACTAGATAGTAACACAAATAAAAACCTACAAGCATGGCACTTGAGTTACTTAGATAGTAAAACAAACAGAAGCTCGAATTAGCGGCACCTTAACCTACCTAGACAATACCATCAAGTTAAGGCTGCTTAAGCAGCACTTGAGCCTACCTAAGGTGGTAGCACAAATCATGTTAAACATATGTATGACAAAGCCTACCTAAGACGGTAGCACAAATCAGCACCCAACAAAGCCTACCCAAGCTGATAGTACCTAACAAAGCCTCCCCAAGCTGGTAGCACTAAGCTCGCCAAGTCGACAACATAAAGCAAAGACTATCCTTAGACAATGGCACTCGAATAAACCAATCCATTTACAAACTCTACAAGTCGGTCATAATCTAACCAAGAGACTGGTCGCAATCACCCCTCATAATCAAACTCTCAAGACTAGGCTGACTTATGTACCTACCCAATCCAATAGAATTACTAAAGATCATGACCCATCAAAGCTCATTAAGCCTTCATCTTGGAATAACCCAAAATATTTCTTAGGGGAATATTAACATATTCACTCAATCGTAATTAATCTCGTCAGTTTGATATTATGGTTATTATTTACGGTAAGGCATCACTTTGTTATTATTATCTACTTGCAGAAAAATATTATTTTAATGATATTATTTGATATCACAACATAGGTCAACGACCAATGTTAACCCTATAAATACAACTAGTATTCCTAGCGAATACTCAATCACTCTAATAATCACACTCATACTCAGTACTCTATTCTCATAAATCTTAAAAATCTCTATTGACTTAAGTGTTGGAAAGTCTTTTGTAGGTGGATTTTCCTTCACAATCCAATATTTAGGAGTACACGTCAAGGACTTCAAAATCGCTCATATCTCACCACTTTCCAAAAAGACCTTTCGTTCAAATCCCGAGAAGAACAACATCTAATAATTCCATTTGGAACATATGAGTTTCAATAACCTAATGATTAAAACAATTAACATAAATATTAATAATTAAGTTATTCTTTCTTAAAGAGATAATTTAACCATAATGTTTTATTGTACTATATGACCAACTAGTCCTTAGTTGATCGAGTGGTCAACGCTTCCATCCCTATTCACCCCACAGACCAGATGGTCCCCACCAAAGAGTAAGTAACCGATTGGTCAAATACCTGTTAGTTGATCATGTTACAAATTGAACACGTTTATAGGTAAAGTATATTTATCAACTTTTGGACCGTGATTAAGCCCACCTTAATTAAAAGTCCATTTTGAAATCTATAAATATAAGTGTAATATAAGGAGGTTGGTGATTACATTTATTGTGAATTTAAGACTTTACTGTGCTAGTCAAATGGTCATTACTAACTTGAACATCATAGTGATTTTGACACGTATCCGTAGAATGTTTGATTGTGATCCCAAACCTCGCACCCGAAACATTATTAATCTTAAGATTTAGGTTGACACGTTAATTTTCAATACCTTCATAATCATAAATTTATGTGATCATATAATAATCCTAAATATATGCTAAAATAGGTAATGTAAGTTTGACACTTTATTAACCTTGTAACGTGTAGCTAGTGGAATATATACATCTATAACTTTTAATAAAAGAATTCTTCTTTTCAACATTTAAAAATAACTTTTTTTACATATTTATTATTCACTTTTCCATTATCAATATAAGTTATTTTTTTAATTATTTTATCCTTTACATTTTGTACCTGTTTTTTTATGATTATAATTACTTGTTGATAATGCTAATGTTATAAATTTTATAATATTTATTATTTTAATTATAATTAGAAAACTTAATTTTTTTTATTTATTATCATAAGGTAAAAATGGATATATATATATATATATATATATATATATATATATATGTGTGTGTGTATGTATTTTCACTAATATATATTATAATCAAATTATTAGTATAAATATTTATCATCTTTAATTATGCTTAACTTGTATAAGATAATTATTAATATTTTATTTTTCAATAACGTTTTGTCATACTTAATAAGTCAATCTCACTCCGACCAAGCTGGTTCCAAACCACAAAATAACTTTATGAATACAAAATTTATCTCTTTAAAACCATTGACTAGAGAGTCGTTAATGAATGGATGACAAGTAATTTAAATATAAAAAAAATATTAAATAAAGCAGATTTTGAACACGTGAAATTTATAATAATAATATTATTGACCTACACAACTTTCACGCGTAGATTATCTATTTAATCTTCTACAAAAATTACGAACTCTTAACTTTTTAATATATAGGTGGAAACATCCATGAAGCTATAAGAAGATATTTTCTCTTCACGTTATTGACCAAACACAAATGACAAAATACCTAAGAAGCAAAGTCACGGCACCAAAACGATAAGGAAAATTTTTTTTTAACAACTTTTTTATAATTAGACGATTGTTTTGTGACATTTCAAATATCTTTTTTAAATTAAATTTAAACAGATTAATAAGATAGAGATATGTGTTCTATTATAAAAAGTTTTGTAAAAAAATTATTAAAAAAATTGTTAATATATAATCTAAACTATAAATAATAAATTTTGTAAAAGTTGTTAGGTAAAGAATGCTAAAAGAGAGAGGGGAAATGTATGAAAAATATAAAAAAGAAGATATGTTTGATAAAATAATACATAATCAAAGACTCCAAAAATTGGTTAGGTAGAAGTGAAAGAGATAAAAATAAACAATATCTTGGCTTATAAATTAAGATATGTTGAATTCATCGTGATGTGCCCTAACCCAATGGCTTCAAGTAGAATCTCTTTTCTTTGGGTTATTGTCTTCTTTCTTTGTGTGTTCATTTCTTGTGCTAGGGCAATATCACTGCCTCTAGCTGGTGCTTCTGGCCATGCAAGTAAGTGAAATTCACTGTGTAAATATTATTGAATTTATTTTAAATGGACAAATAAATGGAGAAATAGGTTAAATATATAATTTTTTTTTCTTTTAATAGCTTTCTCGTTTAAAATGACGTCAAAACTTATGAATAATACATATTTATTTGTCTTCATTATTTAATCTTTTTCAGAGTTTTGAATGGACCCATACATTTATCTTAGCTTCAACAACTATATATGTTCTAATCTTGTTTCTTTTACATAAAATTTCAATTTTATGTTTATATTTATGGTGTCTTATATTCACCAATGAATATATATATTTACATGTTAAAGCATTCATTTACAATTATGTTGCATATTTCTTGAAAGGGTTAAATATGTATTTAGTTCCTATACTTTGGGGCGATTTTGGTTTTAGTCCCTCCTTCAAATTACGGTACAATTTAGTCCTTCAACTTTAGAAAACTCTGGTTTTAGTCCTTTTTATCAAAATTTTTTTAACTTTATTTGCTGTTTCAAGCACGTTTCATTATAGCATTTGGATTGTTTACCCTGTTTGACACATTTTTGCTTCAATGTTAACTGAGAAACGCGTTTGAAATAACAAATAAAGTTAAAAAAATTTGGTAAAAAAAGACTAAAACCAGAGTTTTCTAAAGTTAAAGGACTAAATTGTATCTTAGTTTGAAAGAGAGACTAAAACCAAAATCGCCCCAAAGTATAGAAACTAAAAACATATTTAACCCTTCTTAAAATTTATAGTCAATTAGGATTTTCTCTACGTACTCAGAATGAAAAAATAATCGCAAATTAAAAATAAAAATAACTAAAAACACGTTAGTGCTTTAAATTTAATCTAATAGACTAAACATGTATTTTTTTTTTTAAATGTCAGAAACTAAAATAATTTTTAATTCATTTAATAAAAACCGAATTATCAAGATATATGAATTTCAAGAACTAAAAATATATGACGAATGAAAATAAATTGTTGATTATGTTTATAGGTTCATATGAAAAAGTTCAGTCCAGAAGGCTACTTGGTCAAGGACCAAACAGATACCCTGCAGCTCCTTGTTGTCACAATTATCATGTATGATGTTGTTCTGATGCAGTTCGAAGAATATAAGTGCAAGAAAACATGAATTATATATATCAAGCTTCTTTGTAACTACTTCAAATTAATGTTGTGTTTTATTTTACGTTTATATTAGTGTGTGGAATAATGTTTAAGGTATTTATGATCTCTAATCTTGTTTAAGTGAAAAAAAATTATATCCGTGTTAAGTATTCAAGTGTGAAATTAAATTAAAAAAAAAAAATTGTTGTTTCGATATTCTAGTATCTTGTTCCCTTCATTTCAATCTACCATTACCCTACATACTATTACAACGTACTCATGTCATTTACATTATCCCCTTCTTCCCCTGTGTGCTTTTGTTGGTTCATGTTGTTGTTGTTATGAACCATTTTGTTTCTAGTCAACATCTTTCCAACATTCCACATTTACATTATGTATTCGAGCTCCATATTTTTAATAAGAGTTGCATAGAAATATGCACACAAGGATTTATACTAATTTGCTTCACAACTTAAGATTATATCTCTTAAATAATCTATTTAAGAAGTTTCACTAATCAAATTCTTTACTAGTATAAGTATCAACCTTTTCAAGTTATAACGAGTTTAACCCTCTCGAGAAAGCATGAGTATAAACATTTTCAAGTTACAATGAGTTTAACCTCTTCAAGTATCTTTTCAATCTCCACATAGGATAAAGAACTCTTTGACACATAAGAAAACACTAGAAGGGGGTGGGGTTTGTATAGTGTTCTAAAACTTTTTTTGCAAAATAGCATTTAATGGCTTTTGAAAGAGTTAGACAGTCTACAATAGTTGTTAGAGGCTTCTGTATTTAAAAAACGTTTAGGAAAATGTTTTTAAGGTAAAGTAATAACAAATGTATTTTTATACTGGCTCGCTCCAACTGATTAGATCGTTGAACTCAATTGAGATAAACATCAAGTGTTTTAATTCACTTCTGAATTTACAAAACAACCAAAAAGATTTTTCAAACAAGATATAGATTTGATAACTCTTTGAGACAGAATAATACAAAGCAAATATGAAAGACTTGTAAATATTTTCTCTTTAAACAAAAGCGCTAAATGAGGCTTATTCTTGGTTTAGGCATAACATCTCCTGGATATGTCTTAACTTTTTCTCTTAGTGTTGTAAACCTATTCATAATGTATGACCTAATCCATTTTTAAAAATGCATTATGCTCCATTAGTGCATTTTAAAAACTTTTAATGAAAATAACTTCATCCCCAATTTGAATTTGAAAGTCTTATTCATATAATCCGCTCTATACTTTGGAAACTTCCCCCTTTTCAACTGAAGCTTTAACTACTCCCTCAACCACATTTCCCTCTTCATGTTCCTCATGAACATAAGGTTGTTCCTCACCAACATAAGCCTCTTCCTCAGCCATTTCCAAGTTTTTCCTCACCACCATAAGCCTCTTCCTCAACCATTTACACCTCTTCTACATCCACATTAACCTCTTCTTGTTCCTCACCAATATAAGTCTCTTCATCAACCATTTCCACCTCTTCTACGTCCACATTAACCTCTTCCAATTACTCACCAACATAAGCCTCTTCTTCAACCATTTCGACCTCTACTACATCCACATTAACCTCTTCCTGTTCCTCAGCACCATAAGGCTCTTCCTCAACCATTTCGACCTCTTCTAATCTATATTAACCTCTTCTTGTTCCTCAGCACCATAAAGCTCTTTCTTAGCCATTTGGACCTCTTCCTCATGCACATTAACCTCTTCCTCCATCTTGTGTATGTGTCCTTCACCATAGTAAGAAACTTACCTTCAACTGCCTCACTACGAACATATTGCACATAGATTTCAACCTATTCGTTATTTTCCTCTAAGTAAATTGTTTTCCTGTCATCACTCAGTATTCTCAAATTGTTCATCAACTTTTGTTTGGACTCCTTCCACCATAGCTTGAACTCTGCATCATATTTGAATTCTTTAACAATTCTCGCTGCTTCAAAATACGACCAACGATCGGGATAAACTCCTTTTATAACGTGTACCTCTCCTCCAACATATTCTAGTCCCTTATTGTTAACGAACTTCCCCATGTGGTGCAAACACATGTCGAAAATCATTTCTACACCTACATTGTAACATCAACATTTTACGCCCAAATAACACCAACGCTAAACGAAAAACAAAACCAAAAAGTTACCTTCCTTGCTTACGCATTTCTTTCACAGCGACTGCAACGACCACCGCAACCACACCAAACATCGCTACCACATCAAATAACCTAATTTTTCTTCGACTAAAACTAATTTTGCTTGATTGATTGAAAATAACTAAAGAACCTTAATTTTTCAAGTAATGAACTCCTATTATGAGTTTTATAAAAAAAAATAAACGTGACCCACATAAAAACTGACATCATACACAATACACCGTTAACCACCTCAAAGAAAATTTAACGCCATTTTTTTCAAAAACTAAAAATTAAAATTTCCTAAAAAAAATTAAAGTGAAGCAATCTTTTGAAGAATGACAAAACCCAAAATCACGTAATACTTTGAAAAACTAAAAATATATTTAACTTTAAATAATTTCGCCATCGTGTGAGAATCCTTGTGGCATACCTCCGTGTTTGGAGATGTCGATATTTGCTGCACGCATGCACACGCGCAGAAGTTCCACTTACGTGTTTATTTTTATTTTATGTTCACATTTTAATTATAAAAATGCTATATTTTTCCTAATCCGTCTACATTTCAAACATTTTCAAAATACATTGAGGTATTGATTGGTTGGAATCCACTCCATCTCAAACCCAAATTAAATTAATTAAATTTGATGACAATTAATTCAGTTATTAAATTATGACTGACATATTTGATGAACTAGTCAAAATGTATAAATTTTCCATTATTTTTATGCGTAAAATTTGATGGTATGATAATGTTTTTTTATAATTTTTGTCATTTAGTTTCTATAAGATACTTACAACCAAATATGCTACTTTTACATCTTTTAATAATATATTTATGAGTGTATTTTTAACAAAACAAAGCATTTTTTTTCTTTTGTATAATAAAATTTTATATGTTTACCCAATAAAAGACCTAATATGGAAATAAAAACTAGAAAATAAAAATAAAAGTAAACTCCATATAAATATTTTCAGTTTGGAAAGAAAAACATCAAGAAAAATCTAGGTAGCTTTACATGGCACTTGATGCATCTTCTAACAACTGTAACACTTGCTTATAACACAATTTGAATTAATTTCTCAAAATACATTTAGAAAACAAAATAAGGAAATAAATTAAATAAAACCTCTCCATAAATTGAAATAAACTTCTTCTCCTCAATTTGATTTAACAAAAACTCTATTCATTTTACTTTTCTTTCTCTGCCATGTTGGTTTTCAAGTAGAAATAATAGAAGACTTTGAATTTTCTGCTTAGTTTTTTGTACTATCCCTTTCCCTTCGATGTTGTGTCTTCAAATTCAAAATATATGGATTGACACAGATTTTGTGTTTTTAATATAAAACACTAGTGAATTTTGAAGAATTGACAAAGAAACAACGTCAAAAAAACCCAACAAAGAATTTGGATGTCATGACTCTAATATTATGTTTAAAAGTGAATTTTAAGTTTAACTTAATCTCACAGAACCGATTTGTAGGATGAGGTTTAGACTTACTTATATATTCTAAATTAACTTTATCTCTAATCGATATGGTACTTTCAACAGTTTCTTAGCAATCATTTTGTCCCCATAATTATGGAACACACTTCAAAGGAGGTCCATTGTGAATTATTAATTTCATTTCTTAAACTCATTTTACCACACAATATGAATCTACTCAATAAATCTAAAGAAAAATGTTGCTCCTATAGGGTAGAAGGGATTATATAGCCTATACCAAACATGCATCCATAGCACCAAGTCTAAGAATCATTGTTGTAAAGTTAAAGATTCCATCACACTGACATATGTGATAGAAACTACTAACTCGGTTTCCATCACACATATCAGTGTACTAGAGGGAAAACAAAGAAATCAGATTAAGATAATGATTAGAAAGAAGTAACTCAACTATATCTACACCATGATTGATGATCTTACACTGATTTTTCAATATCAATAGCACACAACTGAATCTAGATCCTCAGACCTACATACACCACTAACATTTATTTTAGGACGACAAAGTAAGAGATATATAATTACACAGTAAAATATAATACTAATGACAAATACTATACCTTTCAATAACTTCATTCCCGAGCTACAATGAGTTCCTCCATGTTATCAGCATCACCATTATCAGTAGGTACCAATATCTCATCATCTGTTGTGAAATTGTATCTAGCCCCAATGGCTCTTAAAAACTGATACACTTCAAACATGGTTGGCCTCTCCTTTGGAGTTGGCAGAACACAGTTGCATGCAATCTTCAGAAATTGGAAAAGCTCACTGTCAACATCCTTGCTGACTAATGATTCATCAATGGCATCATGGAGTTTTCCATTGTTTGTTAGCTCTGTGATCCATTCTACCAGATTTCCTTTAAAAGTTTCTGGAGCTTTAGCCACATTGGTGGGTCTTTCACCAGTCACCAACTCAAGAAGAACAGTCCCAAAGCTATAAACATCCCCCTTGGGTGTAGCAACCAAAGTTCTTGTGTACTCAGGAGCAACATAACCCAAATCACCAAACTCCCCATTTACAAAAGTACTCAAATGAGTATCAATTGGGTTCATCAGTCTGGCAAGGCCGAAATCAGAAATTTTTGGCTCAAATTCTGCGTCCAACAAGATGCACTTTGAGCTTATGTTTCGGTGGATGATTCGGGGGTTGCAGCTATGATGAAGCCATGCTAACCCTTTGGCTGCTCCAATTGCAATTTTGAGTCTTGTAGTCCAGTCAAGGGTGCTCACACCATCTGCAGGATGGAGTTGGTCATGGAGATTGCCATTTGGCATGTTTTTATAGACCAAAAGCCTCTCTTTTTTGGCCATGCAAAAGCCTAAAAGAGGAACAAGATTGCGATGTTTGACAGTCCCTAGTGTACCCATCTCAGACATGAATTCCTTTTCAGTGTACTGAGATTCCTGTAATCTCTTAACCATAAGTGTTGTTCCATCACCAAGCACAGCTTTGTAAACAGTTCCTGTTCTTCCTGACCCAATGATATTGGTATTACTGAAGTTGTTAGTAGCCTTCATGAGATCAATCAACTTCATTTTTGAGATTGATTTCTCAAACATAGAAACCTGATATCCGATTCAGTATAGTTAGACTTAGACATATTCTCACAAGAGTTCCAATAGTATGTTAATCATATGAACAGAGCTCTGTAAATCTTACACAATTAAATTTTCAGAAAGTATATCCCACATTTTCTGGAGCAAATGTATCATTTATCATTTTGATTTAGAAAAAACAAAGATATATATTTCTCTGTTTGGCATTGCACTATGCAAAAAATGTTTTTCCAATTAATATACACAAAGTACTTGAGGAAACATAATATTTTTTAAGAAAATAGTTCACTGGAAACTTGAAAGAATTTAACCAAAAAGGGATTTTTTTAACAATACGGTTCCCACAGAAAGCATTTGAAACAATTATCTAGTGCTACAAAACACAACTGTATCTACAGGAAAAATGAATAGTTCTGTAATGGTATATGCCATGTGCAATGCAAACAATTTAGCTTGCCTTAATTTGTTTAGTTCCTTTTAGACTTCTTGCCCATTTGTTTCCTTCAGGGTCCTCTTCCTTCTTCTTGAAAGAAACACGTCGCACGAAGAAGAACATTCCAACAGCCAATCCTAATGCTGCCAGAGTCACCCCACCTGCAGCAGCTCCAGCAATAACAGCCATGTTACTCTTAGAATTCTTGGCTTGGCAAGACCCCAATCCATTACCTCCACACAGGCCTTGATTATTTGCATAATTCACTGAAACTGCAGAGCTAAAGCTTGGAACTTGCCCCGTCAAAAGATTGTTAGACACAGAAAAGGTCTTGAGCCGTGAGAGAATACCAAATTGTAGAGGAATTTGACCAGTGAGTCTGTTCTGATCAAGTCTGAGGCTATTGAGAAAGGTGCAATTTGAAAGAGTCACCGGAATTGCCCCAGAAAATTCATTTGAAGAAAGGTCAAGAGAGGTCACATATGGTACAAGAGTAGATATATCTCCCGGAATGGTTCCAGAGAGTTTGTTAATTGAAAGGTCTAACCCAGTTAAGCTAGAGCAATTTTGAATGGCACGAGGAAACTGGCCCTTGAGTCCCATATTTGACAGTTTGAGATTCAAGACCTTGTTCTCATCAGGGTGCCAACACTCAACCCCAATAAACCTACATATGAACCCTTCAGTTTTGTTGTTGAAATCCCAAGAAAACTTCAAATAGTTATTGGGGTCTTCAAGGGTATCTTTTATAGTTTTTAAGCAGAAGATATCAGTATCAGTTCCATAGTTCATGCCACAACTAACCAGCAACAAGAAACTAACAACATGGTAACTGAAAATCCGGCTATACAGCACCATCTTCACCAAGATCCTAAACACAAGCCAAGAGAAAGTAATGCAGACACCTCACCAAGATGGCTATACAATCTAAGCAACGGCAAAGCATACAAACCCCATAGCAATACTACCCTTCCATGAACAGCCTGAAAAATGCAGAAAACACAGTTAAGCATCTCACACAAACCAAGTCAAATATCAAAAGGTAAACAAAATCAATAGTAAGGACAAAATCTGGAATTTTTCATAATATGTATCAACTCCCTAATTACCTATTTTTTTGACCCTTTTGGACGGAGTTTGCTTTTGTATATTTTCTTGCATAGGTTTGATTAGGTCCCCGTGTTTTGGTATTTGTTTTTCTTCTTTGTATGTAGTTTTTCATTTGATGGCATATAATTGATGGACTTTGAGTGTCAGTTTTGCTAAGATGCCAAAATTCATAGCGATGCCTAACATAAGCTTTTAAAAATAAAAAAATAAAGGGCAAAACCTGGATTCGGTTCTTTATGAACTTTTGGTGTTGTTCTTCAATCAGAATTGGAATGTTTACAATGCAATCCACATGATAAAAGGTTTGAACTAAAGATGAACATAGAATTTCGGGGAAAACCAGCAATTATGATTGAAAAGCATCACCAAAAACACCGTATCTATGTTGTGTCCTAAAATATGAAAAGTACCAAAAAAACATATCACAACTTCTCACCGCAACTGACTACAAGCCACTTAGATTGTTATCCAATCCAAGCCACAGCACCACATATAAACTCCATAGCACTACAACCCTCTCAAGAACACTTACTGAAAACCAACTGAAAAGGAAACAAAAGAACACACCTCAGCAGTGCACACAAAAACTCACACTCTAGCAAAAACGTATGCAAGTATTACACCAAAATTCACACTCTAGCAAAGCAAGAAAATTGACAGAGGAAGAAACCCAGAAGAGTTCATTCAACATACAAATGAGAAAAAACAAATTTTGCAGAAGTACTCAAATACCCACCTGGGTCTTCTGACAACCCAATTCAGGAAACCCCAAGAACCTTGCCGGAAACTCTACTCTGACCAAGAAACCACACACACTAAGTAAACAGCAGAAAATGAAAAGCAGAAAAATTTGCACATAAAAGTGAACAAAGAAGCTACCTTTCAGTGTTCTGATGATAGTGTAGAAGTGAATGGGAGAGAGAAAAAACAGAGTGGAACGGGTCAAAGAAGGGAAAGCCAACAATTTCCAAGCTAAAGAGGTGAAGACTTGGACCATACAAAAGCCAAGACTTGTGAAAAGTGCTTCCCTCACTTGCTGTAACTCCCCATTGTGGAAAATTAAGGGTCTTGCTATTATTGGACAAAAGAAAGAAAAAAATTCAGACACCTCTGGAAAGAAAGAACAGATATTTTTTCATTCTTTAATATTTCAGTTCTAAAATGGTAAATTTCCAACTGAAAAATCATATCTTTATTAAGATGCAGGAAGGAACATGTTTGTTTATGTTTCTAAATTTGTTTTAATATAATTTCTGATAAAAAAAATTCTATTTTTAATTCTTAAAACAGTATTTCAAGAATTCTGCTGATTAAAAAGATACTTTATAAAATGCAATTAATCTAATACTATTTTTCATATTTTTTCTACATACAGTTTTGCATGTGGCAATAATAAAAAGTAAAAAAGTGTGTCATAAATTTTTGTATAGGTAATTGAATGTGTCATAAATTTATTGGTTGATATATTTATTATTTTTCTCTTTTATGCTTTTCAGGTGTTAATATGTCAAAAGTATCTATCAAACATTTTCCATGATATTTTATGGCGTTTAAGATCAACGAAGATGACAAAAATTTTATACAATAAAGTAGTGTAATATTGATGCAACTTTTTGTTTGAAGATTGATGCCAACAGCTTAATGAAATTGCATTAGTTTCTATTCATGGAGGATATATAAATAAATATCCTACGAGATTATTAATTATTTGATCGTGTTTACTTATTAGTATGATGTGAAATAATTAAATGTATTAAGTGTACTTATAGTGATAATTTATATAATAATATCTAAATTTAGCTCATAAAAATATTCAATAAATAAAGTATTTGTTACAATTTCTTTTAATTACTAAAAAAATTAAGAAAATGTCAATTAGTCTTTTTCAAGTAATGCTTGGTTAAGAAACAAATTAACAATCATATGACTCGATTTATATCGTTTTAGTTAACATCCTCGAGAGTTATCAAATAGAAAAATATAAAGTTGTCAGTGTTCATCATGAGTTAGTCACTTATTTATCAGTGAGTCAGAAAAATTCGAACTCGATCCGACTCATCACAGGTTGGTGGGTAAACGAGTTAGCTCACTAGTTCACTTAATTACAATTTTTTAAAAAAAGAATATATATATATGTATATATATATATATATATATATATATATATATATATATATATATATATATATATATATATATATATATATAAACTTTCTATAATTCAAATCTAAACAAATTTCACTTCCAAATTTCATTCCTAAACAGGTGTTTAATATTAATTTTGAAAATAAAGAACTTAAATAATTTTTTCAAGCAAAAAAAAATAATAAATATTTTTTATAAAATTAAAATTAAATTTTATAAAATAAAATTAGGTAGGTGGGTTGGTTGGTCAATCCAGCCCATCACGGGTTCAATCCACATGAGCTGAGTTTAAATGAGTCGGATTGAAATCTGACCCGCATAAGATGGGTGTTACTCCCTCTACCACCACATAGTGCTTTCTGCACCTTCCCATTCCCTTTTTACACTTTAATAATATTTAAAGGAATATGAATATGCGTTGATTCTTAAACGGATGTCAATATCCGTGAACGAATATCAACCTTCGTTTAAGGACAAATGGAGGTCGATATTTGTTCACAGATATTGACATCCGTTTAAGAAAATTCTTATTTGAAAGAAGTGGATGCCTTTTTCTACAAATCCAAGTATATAAAAATTATCTACTGTCCTTTTTCATGTGGCTTTGTCCATGGTGTATCCCTTTATGTTTACTTTGCTACATTGATTCATAGCTCCATTCAATAAATGTGAACAATTATCTCATTGTTATTCCTAAGTGCTAGCAGCAATGGTTTTATGCATGCAACTAGGAGAAAGGGTGAATGAAGATGGTGAGGTTGAATAACACCGACTTTAAACAAAGTAAAACAACTTAAAAAGTCTGGAAGATGATGACGTTGAGTTCACTAGCCAAATTAGCATGCTTGCCCTTAAGGGCCTCCATTATATCTTTTGTAGCATCAAAAGCACTGACAGTTGAAGCCACAAAACCTAAAGCACCAACAGCACATCTTAAAGTGTTTTGACCACCTTCATTGAGGTTTATAGAACCTTGCTGCAAAGGTTGGTCATTTCCATTGTGTATGTTGCTTTCTACACTTGTAGACCTTTCAGGTTCTTGCCTATGTGAGTTTCCACCATCATGAGATCCAATTCCATCCACAGGCTAGGAGCTTTGGTGAGCTTGAATATCAGTTGGCAAGTTACTTCCCCTGGACCCTGTACTATTGCATTTCCATCAGCTAACCCACTGAGAGAACCAGTACTAGTACCAGAAACACTTTGTTGTGTTCTTCATTGAGCCATTGCAAATCCTACCAAGTTCAGATTTATTTGCAACATCATGTCTTTCCAGTAAGTATGTGCTCAACCAATAATACAAAGCCTGAAATTCAGGAGAAGAAACGGATCTAGAGGTAAGAGTTAGGGGTGGGACAAACGAATCTGGAGAAGTGAGAGTTGGGAGAGTTGAGAGGTGGGGCTGCGTAGGGATTTAGGTTTAAAAAAAGTAATTAAATATGGTTAAGGTAAAAAAAAAGATATTTTTGTAATTAAAAAATTTTGGAGAGGTTTAGGGAGGTGGAGGGAGCATCAGGTGGTGAAGGGAGCAGCGTCTGCATAAAATAAAGGTTTAAACCCTTTAGTTGTCCCTATTTATGTGAGGTTTTTCCATTTTGATCCCCTTCTTCTTAACATTTTCAATTGAGTCCTTATAAGTGCTAATTTGAATCAATTAAGTCTCTACCGCTAAATTTATTTAACGGAGGTTAAGTTTGTGCACATGTGGGAAGTTGATGTGTCTATTTTTTAAGATGTGGCATGATGAGAGTTGAAACGTGGCATGGTGAGACATGAAATTTGGTAAAATGTAATAATTTAATATTTATATGGGTAAATGGAGAAAAATTATCTTCCCCAACAGCAGAAACCATTCTCAATGGAGAAAAATCCAGTAGGGGAACTCTTTTGCCTGAAGAAATTAAAGCAATTCTTGGCACCCATTTTAGATTGAAGAGGATTCTTAGAGACCATGGAATTCATGACATAAAAAAAGCCACCAAAAGCATTGTCAGAAACACTGGAAGAACCATTTAACATTCTGATAAAATTGATCCGCCCATAAATTCTTTATCCTAAACAAACCCAGCAACCCCATTTAACATTTAAATCAAATCCCATCAAAGTCCTGTCACTGCAATTGCAGTTATTCAAGATTCGAAAGAGTTGGGAACAATGGACCTCAATGCCCCACTAAGGGATGAAACAATTCCTCTGCAACAGGAGGAGCAACCATCACAGGCGGCTCCACCACAGTAGTAGCCACCTCTGCCACACCTGCCATAGAGAGAGAGAAAGGAGAGAAAAATGGTGTTTGTGATATTATCGTGTGGTTGAACTTATACCAATCTCCAATGAGGACAATGTAATCATTAGTGGGATCGTCGAAAGGGACTGGAATTCTTGGTCTACTCAAAATCCTAATACCCCCACTAAGGGATGAAACAATTCCTCTGTTTTATGGTCTTGAATTTAGTTATGAACAATCTGAACAAGTGTTTTAACAAGACACATGAGGGCAACAGATTTGTAAATCGAGTAGGCAGTAGCAGAACTCAATTTTCTTCAGTGAACTGATTCATCATTTAGTTTGTTGTTGTGCATCAGTGACTGATAAATGATAAGAATGGATATTGATTTTGTTGTTGGATTGTTGATGATGAGATTGGTGAACTTGTCCACGTGTCCCGAGGCTTTCAGAACGACTTCGGGAGTGACGTAGGGGCAATCCAGAATGAGAGGACGTTCGATTTCACGGCACAGCCGAGAGGACCATAGTCGAAGAGGCTGGCAACGCTGTGGTAAATCTTGAATGACGGGATGTAGAACAAACGTCGCTCCAGGGTGTTCACCACAGCCTGCCTGAACGCCTCGCGGGTGTCGGAACCGTCGATGAGGGAGCGCTCGATGGACATTTTCTCCAAGTTGAGCACATTTAGGGTTTCGATGGCAGCGTCAATTTTCGTCTTGGGGACACCCGCTGCCTTGAGAGCGTGGATGACATTCCCTGCGCCTCGACGGCAACGTGCTTGTCAGCAAGGGATTTGCGGAGGGAGTCATTGGTGGTGGCATGGTAGAAGATGATAGAGAGAAGGCAAATGTGAAAGTGGATGGAATTGGAATTTGAAGAAGGTGGCGGTGAAGCGAAGGTGGTGACGACGAGATTGAATGCTTCACATCGACTTGACGACACTAGGGTTTGCTCACGGCGGCTAGGGTTTCACTCTTGAGAGAAATTAGGTTTGTGTCGTTTGAAAAGATGACTCTGACATATCAGGAGTGATATGGCAAAAACTGGCCACGTCATCCTCCCACCTATTCAAAAACTTAACTTTGTTAACTAAATTTAACGGCAGGGACTTAATTGATTCAAATTAGTACTTATAAGGACTCAATTGGAGATTCTAATAAAAAAAGGATCAAAATGGGAAAACCCCACATAATAGAAACAACTAAAAGGTTTAAACTTAAAATAAATACAATTTTTTCAAACTTAATCCGACCCGAATCCGTGATAGACCGGATTGGCCTGCAAGTTGTAACCCATTAATATAACACTAACGTGACCATGTTAACGAATTAATTTGTAATTTATTTAAAATATTTAAATATTGGAATTGAGGATAAAAACCACGTCATTCAGATAACATCTGTACCAACAAATTTTTGGGTAAAAGGTGGCTGTGGTTCATGTTGGGTGAGGTTTTGGTGTGGTTAATATGTGGTTGTGAGGAACACCCTTTTGGATTTTCATGCTAAATGTGGAGACTTGAAGGACGCAACTGAACCTTTTTATGATTCAGATAAATGGGTGTGGTTGCTTTGTCTGCACTCATTGCTGAACCTTTTTGAGTGTTGCACAAAAACTGTTTGATGAAATGTCGAATAAAGAGTTGGTACCACAGAATGTGATGATCACAAGATACACAAAAGCATGTGGAGATTCAGTATGAGGATCCTATGAGGGATGTTAGTTGGAATGGAAAATGCATTGATCGGTGGTTATATGGTTATTATGCTTGGTGGCTTGAAGGAGGTGTCGGAGTTGGGAAGTGTTTGATTTATTGCCTCCATGAACATTGAACTTAATATGCTATTGTTTGAAGATTCTGTTTAGTGCTTGCAAATTTCATGCAGTTGTGGAATTGGCAAAATGAGCAGCGGCGATCAGAGTGGAAACTGTGTGTTGTTTTCAAAGAAAGAAAAACAATAGACTTTAAAAAGAAGAATAATAATATCTCACAAATTTCAAGAAACTTTAGTAAAGACAAAATGTTTAATTTTGAAGAAACTTTATTTATATAAAACTTATGGTGACTATCACTGTATATTATCACATGTCAGTTTAGACTGATATCTTAAAACACACAAATTATCACATTTTAAAGAAATTAAGACCCATGTAATTTTTATTGCAAAGTTTATATCTATTGATCATTTTATTTTATTCAAAACCCTAAATCATAAATCTAACTAATGGTTGTATCCTATGCTTTTGTGATACTCTGTCATGAACTTAATGAGAAACTTTAAAAGAACTTAAAAAGTTTTAAAAAGAAATAAGAACTTAAAAAGAACACCCAAAAACACATTATGTTAAAAGTTTTAGGTTAAAAATACTCATGTTGGTTGTGCTCAACAAAAGACAATTATGTAATCTCTTTCAAATAACTCATTTCTAAAAAAAATAAAAATCAATAACAACGGTATAAATAAAGGACATCATACTTGTTTCACTCGAAAATGAATATATTCATGTAGACTTGTCCTTGATAAGGAAATTGTTGTGCATTTTACTCAACATACAATTATGTAATTTCTTCCTAATGAATATTCTTCTATAAAAAAATCATTCATTAATTATATAGAGTCACTAATTCATAATATCATAACAATAACAATGATATAAATAAAGTTTATCACAAATATTTAATTTAAGAGTGAATGCGTTTATGTAGATTCGTCTTTGAAAAGAAGTGATTGAGAATTCAAATCTAAGTCTAAGTTTCATATTAAGTACAAATATAAAATTAAATATTACAACTTTAATATTTGGATTGAAAGTGATGTTCTTATTTATTTAAAGAAAAATGATATTTTAACACCATTTTTTGACACTATTTTGACACTGTACACGTGTCAAAATATGGTTGGACGATTTCAAATTAAAAAAACAAACTTTGGTTTTTCTCTTCCAAATATACTCCTACCTCAACTTTTTTAATTTGAAATCGTCCAATCACATTTTGACACGTGTGCAATGTCAAAATGGTGTCAAAAAATGGTGTTAAAATATCATCTTCCTTATTTAAATTAGACTCAAATTGTAATTTCTTCCAATTAAATTCCCCCTATAATATCTTATAGGTATATATGTTTGAAGAAATTTCTGATAACTTGGAAGAAGTTTATTGTGAACATATATATATATATATATATATATATATATGGATTTATCTTGAATGAGCAGTTTCAATTGTTGGGGCAAGGCTTCAACGAAGGTCCACACAACCCTTCATTATTTGAATAGTTTACCACAACATGACCATTGGTAAAGTTTGGAACTGGTCCCATCAATGAATTGTTGGAAACAGTAAAAATCCTGAGCCGTGGCAGAAGGGCCAATTGCTGAGGAATCTGACCACTCAGATGATTCTGATCAAGTTTAATGGTGTTGATGTAGGTGCAATTTGCAAGACTCAAAGGTATAGCCCCAGAAAACTGATTTGAAGATAGATCAAGAGATGTAATAAATGGTACAAGAGTGGCAATATTTTCTGGAATGCTTCCACTGAGATTGTTTCCTGAAAGATCTAACCCTGTTAAGCTTGTGCAGTTTCCAATGCCATGAGGTAAGGGACCTCTCAGACTCATGCGTGAAAGTTTGAGATTCAAGACCTTGTTCTCATCAGGGTGCCAACATTCAACACCATTGAAGTTGCAGATAAAGCCTTCAGTTTTGTTGCTGAAGTTCCAAGATTGCAGATGCTTGTGAGGATCTTCTAAGGAATCTTTGATGCTTTTCAAGCAGAATATGTCAGTGTCTGTTCCATAGGTCTTTCCACAAATGATAAAAAACAAAAGGGTCACAGAAAGAGTGAAAATTTGGCTACCCTTAACCATCTTCACCAACAGTAATCACCTGAGAAACATTGACATGAAACAAAAATGGTATCAAATTTCAACGTTGTTGTGTGCAATGGCGTAAGCTTTTAAAATCACCCGACGAAAAAGAAATATGCTTTTAGTGAATTTGGTTATGGGTTCCTCTAGATTTTTCAGTTGGGTTTTGATTTCTCTAAAAAAAATTATCTTTTTGATCTTCTGACTGTGTGATAATCACTGTTTTTCTTATTAAAGGGGTTTGAACATTTCATAAACATTATTGAACAATGTTTCGTACTAAGAGTAGTGGAATTCTACATTATTAAATGGCTTTTTTAATACTAAAAGGGGTGGAATTCAAAAATTTGAAGGAAGGAGAACAAAAAGATTCAAATTTTACTAGGCTTAAAGTTCAAAATTTTTAAGAGAATTAAAACATATACATATACATAATATATATATATATATATATATATATATATATATATATATATATA
>NC_028359.1:9857698-9870424 GCF_000741045.1 Vigna radiata var. radiata | reverse complement strand
AGCATAGGTTCTGGAATGTCCCAAACATGTGGATCCTCCTCTCACTTAGTTTCAAAAATGTGTGGTTGTGGGGAAAGATTGTTGTTGTTGAAGGCAACTACATTGAATAACAAAGGGAGATTATTTTATAGATGTAGAAATTGGGCAGTAAGTGAGAAGAAATGCTTTATTTTTTTTGTTGATAATTGTATTCGTGATTTGTAATTTTTTTTTTGCAGAGTAATTCAACCTGTAACTTCTTTGAATGGGTTGATGAAGGAGCTTTTGAAATTGAAGGAAGCTTACAAAGGAAGAGTGAAGAAGTTGAAGTTTGTATTGAAAATGTTGTGTCGGACCTAAGGAAGAAGAAGGAGAAGTTGAAGAAGAAATTAGAGCAAGAGAGAAAAAATTTCAAAATCATGTTGGTGTTTTTTGTATTGTCATGGGCATTAACAACAATGCTTTCTATTATTTTGTCTTGAAGATAAATTGTAATTAGATAGGTAATGTTGTGTTGTGGATGTACTTTGAAGTTTTTAATTGAATAAAATGTGGAAGTTCAGTTCAATTGTGCCTAGTTCAATTCTACCCCTGCCCTGATGGTTGTAATGTGCATTTGTGTTATAAGAGTGAGAGTTCCCATGAAATAAATGTCAACGTCTATGTCTGAGTACAGATATCAAATTGCTTGAACTTCTGAATGTGACAATAACTTGAAGAAGCAATTAACATGAAGTGTGTTTTACAAACTCAGAATGCAACAATTTTGTTTGCTGTGAAATTATGCAGAGCTGTGAACTTATGCAGAACTGAGTGGTTGAGATGACACTTTTGCAGAAACCAGTTTATACAATCAATATTATGATCTGAGCAACTTTCTTTATCCAATTGTGACTTGTTTCAGCAGTGAACAAAGTTTAAACAATTGTAATTCTCATTTTGACTATGTCAGTTGCTTTCAATCATCAAATTGAAGCCAAATCAGCAAGAACAATTGCAGTAATATCACTCTTGGTGAACAATTGCAGTAGTATCACTCAAAATCCATTATATAATTTTGTATAAGGAGTCTCTCAAAATAATAGGGGATTCTAGGTACTAAACCATTCATCCCATCCCACGGCTACCCTAAACTTGATGGATGCCTATTTCCAGAATTAAACTCCTGCACCAATTTCCAGAGCATATTGTGCAGTCTCTTACTCAGGATAATTCATCTGGTTTTGATGATAAACATGACTCCAGTTCTAATGGTATAGTTGAGAAAGCAGCAGAAGCTCCAACTCCAAGTCCTAATGATAAAAGTAGCATGATTGAGAAGGGAAATAAGAGAAAAGTTGTGGCAAAGAGGCTAGAATGACTTAGATAAGGTTCTATGTCACCCCAAAATTTGGTAGCTATTCTATAATGGTAGCTATATCACAGTTATAAATAAGGTTATGATATGAATAAGGTTCTCAAATTAGCACCGAATAAAGGTTCTGATATGAATAAATAATGCACTAAATAAAGCACCGAATAAAGGACTGAATATAACACATTGAATAATATAAAAGTGGTCCATGACATTGAATACAACAGTAGTATTGGTCCCAGACATTGAATAATATAGCAGCACCGAATACAACACTAGTAATGGTGCCTGATAAAGTGGTCCCAATGGTCCTTCAGCACTATAAACAACACAATAATACAACCAACAATAGCTAGTGGTCCCTGACTACTTTAATGTACATGACAAAAAATACTGTACCCACTACTAATGGTCTCCCTAGGTGGGTCAGACTGATTACAAAAAGTCGATTCCTACACTAGAAAATCAATTGCAGCTTGCTTGAGACCCTATAATGTGTCCAACCAGTCTTGTTCCCCCTTGACGGATATCTTCCTCATCTCTTCTTGATCTCCTTCCAGCTGATGCAGATGCAGCCCTTCCCGCTGATGCAGATGTAGCCCTTCCAGCTGAAGTAGAAGTTGGTGCAGAGGCATTCCTTACTTCCTGTGAAATGAGTAAGGTAGTTACATATCAAATACTTGTAAATAAATGTAGTAAATAAAAGTTACATTATAACATACCTTGTTTTTCTTTCAATGACTTAAACTCCATTCCCAATCTAAATTTGAACCCCTTCGTCATATCTTCCTCAACAATCCCCTCTTCCTCCTCACCATCCAGTACCAAGTCTTGTACTTCCACATTTCCCTCCATCCCACCAAAATCTTCTTCATCCTCTGCTTCACCTTCTTCAACAACATAACCACAGGCTTCATCCTCTTCCCCCATCTCCTCTACTCCTTCTTCAACTGCTTCCTCACAAAAGGAAAGAAAAATAATTTCATCTGGCTGACTTGATAATGTCAAAATTACAATAAAATTATGCTCTAATGCACCAATGTAAAATGTTATCTAATAAGAAATGTCTATTTAAATACCAACTTTTGATAAATAAATTTTTAATTCAAAGATATAATTAAGAGCAAGATATAATAACTCTTTAACGAAAAAGATGTCAAATATATAAAATCAAGCTATGTAATTTGTTCATATGTTTAACCCTAACCAAGAAGAACAACAATGGCACCCAAAAAACTTATAATGCAACGACCACTGCTTAGTTGATGTGAATGAGAGGCAATAACTTTTGCACTTATATACATGATGGGTTTGAAGATTATAGAAGAAAACAGAAACATTAAGACAACATTAAAACGTCTTGGAAAGGATCAAAGGAGAAAAAAACCAAAAGTTTCTAAGCTTGAGAGAAGACTTGGACTACAGAAAACGCGTTAGTGAAAAGTGCTTATTTAGTTGCCGTGATTGACCTGCTGTAGAATAATAATGAGCCATATTAAAAGAGCCAAAGAAAATAGAGACAAAAAAGAAAGAGTCCAAGTTTAAGTCTTTGAAAACAGAGTATTTTATATATATGTATACCCATTTGAAAGGTATGTTTTCTTACTATTGATATATAATAGATTTAATTAAGTTTCAAAATTTTTATAAATTTAAATATTTTCAATTAAATTCTTATTAAAAAATTATATTGAGTATTCAATTTTTTATATTTCTTAATTAAATATCTCTTATTTAAGTTTGTTATAACTGATTAATATAGTTGTTATATTATCATGTCATTTAACTTAGTTGTCTTCTATGGATCAATAAATGAGAGGATTTGTAGTTATATAAAACAAACTAATTTGGATATTTTTGTTGATTTTTCTATTGTTTCTCTATTGTACATTATAAATATATTTATAGATGTATATTAAAAAAATTAATATACCAATATCAATATATTTTTAGTATTCGTTAAAGGGTAACATTAAAAAAAAAACCAATATTGAATCTAAACTCCAAACAAATATGTATGTAGAAATGTAGGTAGGTCTCTTAATTTTTAATTTTCTTTCTCAAGTCCTAATTTTTTTTTTAATTGATTCAATTAGATCTTTTGATTATACACCAACAATGTTAAAGATATCTCATGTGTTCTTTCGTAAGATTTTTTGTATTTTAAATTTTTTGATTCATGTGTCATATCAATGTTGTGTTATTTGACACTATGAGTGTAAGTTGATAGTAGTAAAGCCACATATTAGTATTAGCGTCACATGTCAATGATGGTGCCAAATGTGATTATCTTATATTTAATTTAGTCCCTATGTTTATTTATTTTTTATTTAATTCAGTTTCATTTGTTATTCAAATGGGGTTACTTTCTAGACCATCTCAACTTCTTCTTCCACCACCCTAATTCCACAATTGCCTTTAGTGTCATATCAATGTTGTGTTATTTGACACTATGAGTGTAAGTTGATAGTAGTAAAGCCACATATTAGTATTAGCGTCACATGTCAATGATGGTGCCAAATGTGATTATCTTATATTTAATTTAGTCCCTATGTTTATTTATTTTTTATTTAATTCAGTTTCATTTGTTTTTCAAATGGGGTTACTTTCTAGACCATCTCAACTTCTTCTTCCACCACCCTAATTCCACAATTGCCTTTAGTGAAAACGTAATGATTAAAAGATATATGGAAAACATGAAACAGATTTCCATATCCAGTTAATCCTTCAACAGATATTAATATTCGTTGACGAATATCAACTTCCGTTGAAGACCTAATGCATCTCCCTTTTCCGTAGACCCTTTCAACGATTTTTTTTATTTATATTTTATATCAAAACAATTTTTAATTTTCATAATAAATATACAAAAAATTTTAAATCAACTACAAATAAATCAACACATAAATAACTCTAAAAAAATTAATTAATAAATCAAAAATAAAATAAAATAAAAAGATCGCGAATGCCAATCAGAAATGAGATATCCGTAGACGGATATGGACATCCGCGTTGAAGACTAACGGATATCTCATTTTCGTGTCCCATTTCCGTGGCCTTCAACGTTTCCCTCTTAGTTTTTTCATGCGCAAAAAGATACACCTCATATTACCAACATCGCATAGCACATACGAGCAAAACATTCGAGCGTAAAGGGGCGTTTGTGAGCAACCTTGATATAAAACATGGTATTGGGAAAATTCCAAGGAGTTATGTGTCCCACAACACCAACTGGTTTCAGTAATGTGTATGCATGGAACACTTTAGACATTTTGAAGACCTTTCCATGAATCTTATCAGCATAGTAACGTTGAGTGTTTGTTGTTGCTGGAACTTCCAAATTCTTACACATGTGATACAACTTCCCTGCGTCAATGGCATCTAGTGTTGCAAGTTCTCCTGCGTGTTCATCAATTAGTTCCGCCCATTTCATGAGTATTTTAGCTCTATCATAGTGACAATGGAAGCAACTGAGGAAACTAAATTAGAATGGAAGTAACTCAGGGAAAAGGAAATGAAAAATTAAAAAGGAAGAGGAGGAGAGCATGAAGAGAAGAAAAGAGAGAAATGAGTGGTTATGTGGGGGTGTGAGGCTAACGGAAATGATTGCAAAAAAATAAAAGAGGAAGGGGAGGAGAAGAGGAAGAAAGGGGAAAAGACAAATGAGTGGTTTTATAGTAGATGCGGCACTAGAAAGGGAGAGTGAATGATATTAGGGTTTTAAATTAAAAAGGATAAAAGTAAAAATAAATTTACCTAGGGTTAGTTTTGGAATATAAAAAAAATTGAAGAGAAGGGTGTGATGGTGTAGGGAGAAAGGTGTGGTGGTGTAAGGAGTAGCTCCTTTTTTAAATTGAGTAATGTTGTTTAGGAGTGACAATGCAGACTAGTCCAACCCGTTTAGGACCAGCCAACACTTGGCTCGTAATAGGGTGTTGCTCCCTCCACCTCCCCAAGTGCTCCTCCACCTCCCCATTATTTTCATTTATTTTCAAAAATATTTTACACCTCCCTACTATTTTCTTTTATTCCAAAAATACCCTACACCTCCCCACTATCCTTAACAATCTTCCTCTTTCTCTCCTTGCATTAATAGAGCATTTACATGGCTCATTAATGGAGCATTTACATGCCTCAAATTTGAACTTTATGATATTTCCTCTTAAATAAGTTTGATTCAATCTTATTTTTGTTGTTCAATATATTTTTTTCTTCAAATTACTTAATAAATGGTAAAATTTGGTTCTAAATTTCTAGAAAAATGTTTATATATATGTGTGTTTTTTTTACATTTAATATCTATAATTTGTAATATTATATTATGTTTTAACTTACAGACATGTTCGACTCAAATAGCTTGAATAAACTATTTAATTTATTAGATAAATAATATAAAAATATTATTAAATACTTAAAACATAAAAGAAAAGTTATTTGTTAAAGACTTTGATTTTATTTAGTTTTTTTTTGTCGTTAAAGTTAGTATATAATAATAATAATATATTATTATTTACTATTAATATAAAATGGAAGTGGTAGAAGCACTAATATTTAAGTTTTCTCTGAATTTTATATTTTGCAATATATCACAAATTCAAATCTGACCATTAATGTAGAGAGAAAGAGAAAGATTGTTGAGATAGTAGAGAGGTATAAGGTATTTTTGGAATAAAAGAAAATAGTAAGAATGTGTAAAATACTTTTGAAATAAATGAAAATAGTGGGAAAGTGAATGAGCACTTGGGAAGATGGAGGGAGCAATACCCCTCATAATATGTACATTAGGCTAGCCCACCCCACATTAAAACTAACCAATGAGTCCATGAGACCCATATACTTGACTTGATTTTTTTTCCTCAACTAATAGCAAACTTCATATACCAAGTTTACATATGTCAGGGGACTCAAAACTTCATCTTGCCCTATACTTTTCATTGTAGGCTAGTGTGCCGGTCGGCTTGGTTTGCTCTACATTGTCACCCCTAATGTTGTCCTAGTTTAAATTGACACCAATTTTTTTTATATAAATATAATATATTTTTATTAAATATTTCTAGAATTACTTTGAAACTAATTCTAACTATATTATTGAATTCTATTTAAATAAAATGCTTTTAAAAAGTTTTTATTAATGTTGTGATTTTAGAATAAAATAACTAATATATATTTTTAAATTTTTGAAAAAGAAATTCAACAACTTAAGTTCATGAACTAGACAATTAAAAAAAAGGATTAAAACATTTTTTCTAGATATTTATACTTACATTTTTCTTCATCAAAGAGACGCGCGCATACAATTGAAATCAAAGAATATAATCATAAATTAGTTTCAGAAATATTAAAACTTATTTTAATTAATAAAAATATATGTAAATATGACTTATAAATATTATTATATTTTTACATAAATTTAAGTTTCAATTATAAAAAGAGCAAGTATTTAGAAATACTATCTTAGTTATACATATTTTTTTATAAGATTAAAAGTAATTTATTGAAATGAATCTAATACTATCTTAAAATTGGTTTAAAAATTTTCAGAAATATTTAATAAAAATATCAATTTTAATAAAAAATATTATTATAACATTTATATAAAAAAATTATCACAATTTAAAGAAGAAGAATAACATTTTAAAAACAAATGAAACTAGATTGAATTAAACATTAAATGTAAGGACTAAATTAAAAATGACAACAACAATATTTTATATTAACGCTTATGCATATCAATATTATCCATTTGTTCATCTCCTATATGCTTTTGTGAGATTCGTTCATGTCCATGCCTTCCTTTTGTTTATTCAATAAATGACAGAGGCTACTATCACTATGATTACTTATTGAAAGGTGGAAACTATAATAAATGTAGACACAAGTATGCATCATGTGGAGAGGCAGAAAGTACAGTTTTTGTTCCCTAAAGTTTCCTACTCATAATCACACATAAAAAGCCATGCACCAATCCACTCTTTTGTAAGTTTAACACTTTCCCTTTTCAAAGCAAGAACACATAATAACCTAATCACAAATCAAACACTGAGAAAGTCTCAAGGAACACTTCAAAACAATGATCCAACAAACCAAGAATCATCACAAAACCAACTTCATTAGATAATTTTTTCCTATACATGTTTGAATAAACAACTTTAAAAGGAAAGAAAACTAAAATTATTTTTCTATAAACTAAAATTAGTCTACACACGTAAAATAATTCATAAAACTTACATCAACTTTTATTACAAACATTTATGAAGAATCTAAATAACTCTAATCAGATCGTGTGGGGTTCATCTTCGAGAAGAATTTGTATGCAAGGAAAGAAGAGTTGTAATCATAAGTAAAACCACTAGTGCAAAAACACTATTTAACGTCGGTTATTTTGGGCTTTTAACGTCTATAAAACAACTAATGTCATTTCATTTCCGGTGACGTCAATGGGACGTCGGAAATGAATATAATCGACGTCTATAGTGACGTCGGAGTAGGACTAAGTGGACATCTAAATATAGACGTCGGTCTGAGCAATAACCGACGTCGAAGAGACACTAAAGACTTCGAAAATGTCTCTGACTGACGTCTAAAAGGTACTATATAGACGTCGGTGTATACATTAACCGATGTCTAATACAGTGGTTGTATTTTAGTGCAGTTTTGTTTCCGTCTTTGGATAGCCTAGTAGCACAATATCCTTTTGCTAGTTTCCCCCCAAAAAAAGCTTGTGCCTTTTGAATTTCTTATGGTCCCTTCAACCCAAAACCGAACCTGGGTGGTTGCTTAGTTCCATTTTTCATCCACAAGAGGGAAAAATCACGGTGAAACGAAAACTAGACAACGACCCAAGGTCATTTTTGAGTTGAAACGATCAAAAGAAATTCAAAAGACGCTGCTATTTCTGGGAGGCAGCTAGCAAATAGAGAATTTGTTACTACGTTACCCCAAGAAAGGAACAAAACTGCACTAAAACACAACACAAAGAAAGCAAATTTTAATCAGTTTAACCAGAAGATAATCGATGAAAAACTAAACAAACGGTAAGCATAAAAAAGAACCACGCACCTGGGATGCAATGTCGCAAGAGAGAAAAAGGAGAGGAGGAAGACGATAAAAATATCAAAAACAACAATAGAATGTCGCAACAAAAAGAAGAGAAGAGGTGCTGCAAGCGAGAAAAAGAAGAGGGCCGCGAGAGAAAAAGGAGAAGAGGAAGAGGGAGACGATATCAGAAACTGAATGTCGCGAAGAGTTTGCAGTTTATTTAAAATGAAATTGGGCGTCAGTTTCTCCAGATAGCCGACGTCTATGTGACTATAGACGTCGGTTATCTCACTAATATGACGTCCAAGTAACATTTAAACTGACTTTTTGAATACCCATTAGACGTCGATTTCGATGGGAGCCGACGTCTAGGAAGCTGAACCGATTGACGCTTGATTTCCTGTCAGGGATGTTCACGACAGTTGTGATGGGGCACCGACGTCTATAGTAACGTAGACGTCGGTGCCCATCTAGTCGACGTCTAAGGCCCTCGAGTTTGGTGAACATAATTAATTACAGGCACATAGACGTCGTTTACCCTCAACATCGATGTCTAAATTGAAGAATTTTTTGTCTTCCTGCCTTTCAAACAGGCTTTAGACGTCGCCTTTTGACTACGTGACGTCTAAGCGCCTAGGAATTAGGTAAAGNGCATTAATTGCAGCCCAGTAGACGACGGGCCCCTATGAACACCGACGCCAAGGGATTGTCTTCTCACCTACCTCAGGCCATTAGACGTCGGTGTGCGGCAGTGTGGATGCCTACAATATCATAGACATTGCCTTATCTTAAATCTGACGTCTACTTTACCAAGCTATTTACGATAATGCCACCGTCCACTCATATACGTCGGTTTACCTGCAAACCGATGTCTTCTGGATGACGTTAAACAGTATTTTTGCACTATTGAACTAAACTAAGGGACAAATATATATAATGCAGAACACCGTGGCAATTTCTTAAATATTGAAAACTATATTATATTGATTATAGTGAGAATCAATATAATATGTACATATTATATTGGTTATAAAAGAAATAAATCTAATATATACATGTTAGATCGGTTAAAAAAACATAATCAAATAAGTATTTTTTTTTTACTAAGCGCAAAACTCATTTTTCACATTTCATAAAGTTTCTTCTCTTCCCACCACCTACAACTAACTCCCACTTTTTTCTTACTCTTCAATTGTTTTCTCTTTCATTTTTTAAGCTTAAAAACCTTCTCTTTCAATGCATCCCTTTTTCGTTCGCCATCAATGTTGATACGCTAGATCTCCACCACTACGACTTTAGCTTCATCCTGAATGTTATTACCATTACCAGGCAATGCGCCTCACCACTGCAAACACCATTGGAGCTTCACGCATCATCACCAACAGTATCAGAAAATGCAACTCGCGAACCAGACCTCTAATGAGTCATTGCAACACCATTTGAACGTCACATAGCCAACGATGAACCTTGAGTTAGAATGTAACAAACTAGCACATTGTTAGGCTTCGTTAGAGCATACACGAGCATCATCGTCAACCACAGTGAACCATAACAATAGATACGCAAAAGATGCAACAAACTTCACAATAGTTCACCAGAGAAAGGAGTAGTCGTGCCTACATCACACATCTGTGCAAGTACGCAAAAACCACTTTAAAAAATGTGTTTTTATTTTCAGTTAAATGTATTAGATTTATTGTATCATAACCAATCTAATATGTCTTCAACATATTACATTGATTCATATTGGATTGGTTGCAAACCAATCTAATATGCGTTCGAAAACCAATCTAATATATATATTTTGCAATATATATATATATATATATATATATATATATATATATATATATATATATATATATATATATATATATATATATATATATATATATGGGAATTTTTGTGGAGGATATGATTTTTATCTCATTATGTCTAACTTTACAATAGGTTATGTTATAAGAGTGTTCTTATACATTACTTATTATCCCTACTTTATCTTAAAAGAACACAATCACATTGATTTAGTATAAATCTCTTCCTCTTTACTCAAATATAAATGAAAATATATAATTAAAACTATTTAAGAATGTTAGTTAATTTATTTCATTTTTTATTTTATTGAAATATAATTAATTTCTCAAATGTGTTGATTTCTTTTTTAAGAAATCATAACAAAAGAAGAAAGAAATACAAGTAAAGTGAGAGAATTCTATTAAAACTCACTTAAATTTTAATCCTATATAGAAGGTAAATTTATATCTATCTAAAAAAGATCATACCTATAAAAAAATGAAAAAAAAAATTAATTGGTTATTAACAAATTCATATGTAAGTCATTATTATTTAGTTAATTATTTATGTTTATTGAAAGGGGGTATATTTTTCTTTTATGATGATCGAGCTACATAAATAATGATCGAGCAACCATTCAATTTGTTAAGCTAAATAAAAAAAGATCGAGTTCAACAAAATAGTTATTCTAAGTTACACAAACAATGGTTGAGCTCAACAAATAGTTACTCCGAGCTGAACCAATAATGTTTGAACTTAAAAGAAAGAACCTGACAACGACAACTTGACATATTGGCGACAAGTTGACAACTCGGTAACTCCGAACTCGGCCAAATCACATCTCAGAAGTTGGCAAGATGAGCTCATCCTGATAGATGAAAGAAATACATTAAAAAATCATATTGTAAGTCAAGTTGAAACCCTAGAATCAAGTTAAATAAAATAAAAACATCTTTTCTGACACAAAAAAGAGCATGTTATGAAATACATAAGGTCATAAAAATTGTTTTAATCGATTATCATACGTATATAATTGGTTAAAACAGAACCAAATTTTCACAATTCATATTTGAATGTGATTAATTGATACAAATATTGATTATGTGAAATAGAAGAAATTTTGAATTCTTGAAGAAAGCAAGAGCTAAGTATTTGGGAAATTCATCCAGAAGTCAAAATGAGTTTAATTCTATAGTTTGTTGCTTAACATAAGATTAGTTAGTCAAATATGCACTCTAGGTAATCCTTTACTTTTTGTATTGTTCATTCTTTATAGCTTTTTTCACTATGCAAGTGAGTGTTTTGATGTAATTATGTGTAGCATTATATCTAAAGATTGTTTATTGATTTAGTAGGGCTTAGAATTATTAAGTTGAACTTGTAATTCTCTTATCTTTCATAAATCTTACATTTCTTTAATAATTTGAAAAGGTTCAAATTCAGCATTCAATACTATATTAAAAAGTTAAAATTTTGTGAAACTAATTATTTGTTTAGTTAAGAAATATTAGCTACAATTTATTTAACATGTTTTACTTAAGTAGATGAAGAATAATGAATTATTAACTTAATGTAATCAATTAAATGTAAATAAACTACAATAAGTAAAAAGTACATAAACTTAAAATCCATGAAACTAAAATTAAACCCAGACCTCCCTAGTATTAAATTTAGCATTATTGGAAAATTCCTAACTTTAATAATATTTTTGGAAATTGTGGGAACAGTACTTTTGGAATAATAATATTACATCAGATTGAAGTTATATATTTTCTATTTATGTTCAAGTTAAAACATATATTAAGTTTTTTTTTTAACGTATATGAAAAATTTGAAGCAACTAAAGAGTATTAGGATGACTAAAGGGTGTGTATGGATTCTATTATATCTGTTTATATCTCAAACTATTCAATTTTTTATGCTGAATAATTAATAAATATATTAACTCTAATAGTGTTAACATTTAATTATTTTTTAAAAATGATATAATGATTACGTTAATTATTTATTTTTTAAAATAATTAATACATGTATTAAAAGTTAATCATTAGCAATATAGTCTTCGAAATTGTAAATGTAAGGATCCATAACTTATAAGGCTATTGGGTCTCTGGAAAGACCCCAGGCCCATTCGTATTGGGCACATGGCCAAGAGAGGGGTCCCTTCCCCAGCTTCAGAATTTTCATTTCTCCAATTTCTTTTCTCTCTCAAAAACAGAAACCTTGCCCTAACTCAAGCTCTCACTTCTCTCTAGATTTCCAGCATATTCCACCGTTAGAGTTGTGATTTGATTGCATATTATTGCTCTGGAGTCAAGGGCTACGAAACCATCCGATTGGTTTCTCGTTTCATCGGGTAAGAAAATTTCTCCTATTCTTCTTTTCTGTTCTTGAACTAGAGCAACCAATTTTTCTGGTTGCATGTACTTTCCACGTTTTTTTTTTCTTTTTCTTTCCATTATATTCCAGCTCTAAAAGAAGCTTGTCCTATCACCAAATTGGTGATTTCTAGGTTCTGTTCATTTTCGAACGTTGTAGGAGGGTACTGTAGAGCATCTGTG
>NC_028359.1:9771249-9855903 GCF_000741045.1 Vigna radiata var. radiata | reverse complement strand
ACCATGTGGTGAGAAGTAGCAGGAGGTCCTTAGTCTTGGGGGCTCCCAGTATGCCTCAAGGCGCGGAACGGACTAACCTCGTGATTGTGGCAGGGGGGGGAACCCAAGTTTCATAAGTCACCACGGGTGCAAGACTCGCCATAGCCCGACTCTCATTTTAAAGTCCGGACGAGTCAAGTCTAGAATCTCACATGTTTAGGTTGTTTGCTATAAAATGTGTTTGCTATCCATGCACTCTCTTATGATCAAATGTTTAATCTGTTGCATGATGTTTATTTATATAATTAGCTCACCCTTGTCTTGTTTTTGTGTATGTTGTATGTTTCTCTTTTGCGATGATCATCCTTGTTGGATGTGAGCAGATGAGCATGAGCCCACTTTGGAGGATGTTTTGGAAGACCAAGACAACACTGATGCTGCAGCTTAGTTTTTTTTTTAGGGATTTATAATTTGTTGACCTTCTAGTTGAACATATGTATCTATTTTGAAAAACTCTAGCATTTTTCCCATGTGTTTTGTTTATTTAATTTCCTCTAGATTTCGGGATTACTGTAATCACAACCTGATTAACTTTCCTACTCTTCAACTGCTCTCTTTTATTATCAATGTGGACATCTTGATTTTTAGACATGTATGGTATAAAATAGGGATGTCACAGTAAACATTTATTCTAGATGTAAATTACCAAATAATATTCATTTTAATATCTATAAGATTATTTTAAATAATGAGTATATGGATTAAATTGTTAATATACATTTGTTTAAGTCCAATCTTTATTGGTAATATAAAGATGCATGTGAGGGAGTTGAGACTCGAAGTTCATAAATTTTTTATTACAGTTCATAAATCTTTATGTTTTCTTTCTCTTTATTTTTTTCACTACAGTTTTAGAATAGTTTTTAGACATTTAGATTTTTCCTTTTTATTAGAGATCTATTTGATGGGTTTTCATATGGTTAAAAACCTCCAAAAAGAGGGTGGTATAAAATATAGAAAGACTAGAAAAAATTTACAAAATAGATTTATGTTTTAGTATATGTCTTCATGCTAATGAATTTTTGTATGAATTTTCAAATTTTGACTTGTTATGAGAGTTTTTAAATCATATATTCTATAACTTCATTTTAACAAAACAAAAAAAATATTTTTTCCCATAAGTTTCAAGTGTATACTAATTTTTTATATCTCTGAAATTTGTATCTCTATTTTCTTTTCATATTAATATTTAATATAATTACCTTTTAATTAAATGTGCCAACATGTTAATTTTGAAAATATAAACACTAAAATAAATACTTGAACGTTGAACTAATTTGATTCTATTTATCTTTTAATTTAATGGTCAATATGCTAATTTTAAAATTTTTAAAACTGAAATAAACACTTGAACATACATTGAATAAATAACATTAGAGAATAAGAGAGATTTAAATTTAATGCCAACCTATCTCTCATAATTTGGATTCTGTTTTAAGTGTATCTAGAAAAAACTAAAAGTCAAACCCCTAAAAGTAAAACATATTTATGATTTTATAAGAAATTACAACATAATTCTAGTTTCAATTGTGATGATCAACTTCTAAGTTTTGTTTCTTGGAGGGTTTTCTTTTAGTGATCTTAACCACACTTATAAAATGACTGGTTGAGAATCTTTAGGGTTAGAACCTTGAAATAAATTTCAAAATTTAGTAAAAAAAATTGTGGAATAGAACTTTCAAAACGACAATATCATGAGTTACAAAACTCCGATTTGGGTGTTTCCACACCGATGTAAAAGATCACGTTCTGAACTATAAATTAGGTTCAAGAAACACTTAATTTGGATGTGTAGAATGAAAGTTATGAATATGAAATAAAACTGGATAGAAATTGATATTTGATAAATCGAGAAGAAGAAAGAAAATAAAACAAAGAGACAAAGATAAATAGAAGGAAAGAATCACTCTTCCAGAGGAGGCAACATACAAAGGATGGAAAGTCCTTTGATACAGTCAAGGGTTCTTGAATCACTCAAGAACTTAAGAGAATCAATCTCACTAAGATAAGGGACAAAAACCCTTATTTCTCTGCATAAAAAAAATCTAACTTGTGCATTTGATGAAAATAGTTAAGCCTATAAGGGCTGAAGTTTAAGTTTACAAATTGGGCCCTTATTACAACTTGAAAATAAATTCAAAATAAAGCCCGCTAATTGATTGGCCCAAAGACATAATTTGGTCAATCAATTTTACAAAGATTGGGCTATTTTAAAAACAAGCTAACTTATAAAATAATACAACAGCAAAAATGGAGCTTTAGTTTTCTTCCATTTGGGTCATAATGAAATTCACCATCTTGGCCTTTTCTCCTTGAAAATTGGGCTTGTATTCAATTAATATGGATAGTTTTATTGAAGAGCTTTCTTTGTCTTCCTTGTTTTGGCCCTTGTCATAAGTCCTTCAAATCCTTCAAGTGGATATTTTCTCTTGCTCTTGGTCACGTCTTCATCACCTAGCTTGAGCTTCTACTCTGGTGATCAACAATAAAGCTTCCCTTCCTAAGAAGGTTTCCTTTAGAGCTCAACTACTCATTTTGATACTTGAGGTTTCTATGTGATGAAGGTTTCTTATTATGGCTAAACAACAATATCCTTGCTTAGTTGCAAAGGCCATATTTGAATTCTTACATAACCATCTTTTGGTGCTCAACATCAGTTTTGGGACTCAATTGCAATACTTTTTAATTATTTGAAAATTTCGAAAAAATATCACAAACAATTTTTTTTTTTTTTTTATTTTCTATTTCTTAATACCTCATTTTGTAATTATGATCTTAAAGAGGCTTGATTTATTTAATAATGTATCATATTCATGTATTATAAGTGTAAAAAACATATACTAAAATGAGTAAATTAGACATTTATATGAAGGCTTATGGGGAAGGCTTTCTAGAATCAACACGGTCTTCAATTCCAAAATAGTCTCATTGACCACGATCATACTTGATACTTCAAGGGCTTTTTAGTCCAATAAAAAGGTAACCGAGAAAGATCCATGTTAAAGAAATGTGAATGACTGAAATCTTGGGAAACCACCTTAAAGAAATTATTTTTGAAGTTTTTGTAGTATGAGGTAAAGGGAAGGAAAAGACAGACACATGTCTTGTTGGTCAAAGACAACCATCTCATAGGATCACTCAGTTAATTATTATAAAAAGTAAGAAATGTCATAGCAGAGCGTGCAACCCCAGCTCCAAACACAATAGTCAGAACATCTGTAGGTACCCATAGTTGTTAGGGTGTAGTTGAGCAAGGGCTACATTTAGTAGCCATAAGACATCCACAGTGATGTCATCAAGAAGGAATTGAAAATGAAGATTGGTTATGAAATTAAAATAAAAATAGGAAAAATTGTTAGTGCCCCCTCCTAGTCTCGATACATCATTTCCATAGATGAACACCTGCCTATAAACATGTTAATATGTTTAGAAAACTTTCTTTAACTAAAGGAATGTTCTCCTTGAAGTACCTCACATGAGCATTACACTTAAACCTAGAGAATTGCCTCCAAACACTCACATAAACCAATTTTGTATTTGTCTTGTGCAACAACACCCTCGTCGTCCTCTACCGGGATGGTAGACAGATTGACAACTTTTTCACTAGTCACACTGCACTCCACTCTAATATTAAGACTAGCGGCTTGACTACCGACCCCGACGTTATCGACACGACTATTATGGGACGTGTAACCCCTTTTTCCAGATGTCACTTGTAGACCATTTATTAACTCAGAGAAATAAAACATTTGATACCACACTAAACATTGAACTTAAAAAAAGGAGAAACTTTATTTATTCAAAGGTCTCAGTCTTAGAGCAAATATGCTGGGAAGAGAGTACTGTAATAACTATGACGACATCTGTCATAAAAACACGTTACTTATAAAAGGAAGAGAGAATGCCAAGCGACATAGCGCCCCGTAATGCTACACATCACACTTGACAAGCTAAAGGCCCTAGTTTTCCCACGTCTAAAAGACCATTCGCATGCCTCGTCTGACTTGAGCTTAGGGGGTAGTATATTGTACAAACCGTGTCCAAACAAAATGAAATTTTCTTTTAAAAAAGACGGGGGAGGGGGGAGGGGGGGCAATGAACCATATAGGGTTCCAAACCCCAATTCGAGATCGATAACACTAAATGATTGTTGGCCACCTTGAGAAGGGACTTATGTCGACAGGGCTTTAGCCTGACTCCACCAAGAACTCTCAAAGGTCTAATTAAGGGTAAAAAAAACAAAACAAGCATCATCTAGTGATTAACAATTAATACATGAATATGATGTGATTGGATCGAGATTAACAAGTGAACAGAGTTAAGTCTAAATCTTAATGCTATAAATGCATGTGGCAAAAACACCCAAAAGTGAATTCTAAGAATTTCCTTAATTTATATATGAAACTAATACCTAAAGACATCAACTTCAAAGTTTGAGTGTTTATTGAAAGTATCCACCATCAAAAATTAAAAACAAATAAGTGAATAAAACATTCGAAAAGAGTTAAAAAATATCATTACGATCTTTCTTAATCCATTAAGAACAAAAATTATGAAAAATTAACCCTCTTAATTTTATATTAATTAAAATATTAAGATTACTATTCAATACCAATACGATTAAAATCTTTTTGAGATTTCAATTCTAATATGTGCCAATTCTAAGAATACCAAATTTTATTTATTTATTTATTAATTTCAACTTTTTATAAACTAATTTTAATATTTATAACCGAGATTACTTTTTTATATTTTTCTCTGGAGGGTTGTTGAAAGAGAGCCAACCCATAATGGTGAAACCATGGTGTAAAGGGTAATAAGGGAAAAAGAATAAATGGGTGTTACATTATCTTAATTTTGTCGAAGATAAAAAAACTGTAGGAGGGTGGTGGAGCCAGGGCAGTGTATGCGGACAAGAAAAGGCTGCTCCTATGGATAGTGCTAACTACCTTTACAGACAACAAGCATAACACAACATTACATTACAAACCAAATGAAACGTGTTGCCTAGTGTCGGTCACCCGTCACACATGTTACCTTATTTTCCTCTTCTTTTCTTTTCTTTTTTTTTTTCCACCATCACTTTTATCATAAGTTTTACTCTTTAAAAAAATAATCATGCCTCTATATAAAGTGATGCTTCATACTAATTTATCTTGCTCGAATAAAATATTTTATTTTACAAAAAAATGTATATGATATAGCAAATGAAAAATCATATCAGTTAAAAAAAATCTGATTACATCATTAATCCCAATTAATGAAATATGTATTGGTGTCTGTTTGAACATCGTAGGAAAAACAATAATATAATTGTTGCCTTAATAACCTCTTAAATATATATATATATATATATATATATATATTAAAACTAAAATAAATTATTATTTTTATATATATTAAAAATTGAGGATAAAATCTCTCTAAAATTACTGATAAAAATACATGCATTACAAATTTTTTTATGATAATAAAAAATAATAAAATTTTTATTTATTTTGTAACAAAATGATTCATTTTAAAAAATAGTAAAACAAAAAATTAGTTAAATTTAAAAAAATTACTTAAAAGTTAAAATTGATAAAATAATAATTTTAATTTATAAAAGACGATTTAAAAAATATAATTAAAAAATAATTATAAATACCAAAATATAAAATCCTTTTTATATATTAGAAGAAATGATAATATACGTATATTGATAGACATACACAAATTAGGAATATATTAGGTGAATGCATGTAATATTGTATAAGTGATAAGTCATTGTTAATTTTTATGATGTTAGAGAGTTACTAAATGAGTTAAAAAAGGGTTATATATTAGTTTATAAATCTTCTATTAGTCTACTGTGTTGGTCTAGTGGTGAATGCACTAGACCAGACTCTCCTACATTTGGAAATTTAATGAGAGAGCTTTCGGGTCAAGGTCTACAAGTTGAAAGTGTTGGAGATTGAGTGTGACTAAAGGTTAGTTAGAGTAGAGGTAAGGGGAGCTACCTTTTAATGTCTGAGTAATTATGTATGAGTGCATGATAATCATGATTGTCAAGTTGTTTTCTCAAGCCAAACATTGTTGTGTTGCATGTGTTCCATTGAGTGGAATAGGTATATAATCTACTATGATTTTAATTGTGTGTTTGTGCATGTGTTCATGTCCATATTGCCTTGTGTGTGCAGTAAGGTTGCATGTACTACTTATAATTGTTGAGTTCGTTTAAAGAAAATATCATTGTGTTGCATGTGTTTTGATGAGTTATGTTCATCCTTATATTCGTAATTTTATATGAATGATTTTTAGGGTTTTCACGTGTTGCATGAACATGAGACATGGTTTTGGGTATTATATGATTTTATTATATTATTGTTTTCCAAGACTGGGCTGCATTCTAGTGTAAGGTATAATCCCAGGTAAATACTGAGCTATGTAGTGGTGGTATTGGGTTATGTGGAGTTGTTAAAGGGTTAGTATAACATATGTTATGGGGTTGCCGGGTTTTGTATGGGTAATGTCATGTTGATATATGCCTAGGCCATGTTGTTTTATATAATTATTATTTGATTGAAAACCATGTTGAGCTTTCTAGTATGTATATGTGATGCGTATGAGTTGCCATAATTGAGTTTCATGGTCCTTACCTTGCTTCAATGATGGTTTATGACTGTATTGATGAGTAAATGACATGTTGTGATGTTTCCATGTAATTTTGAGTTGTTTTGGGTAGTTAGTGCACATTTTTTTAGGCTGGCCGAGTTGTGGCCGAGCTGGTCTGACTGTTCATGTCTAGGATGTTCACGACCTTGGTTTCGAGATTCTGGAGCTCAGATTTGGATGTTATTTGTGTTGTTTTGGGATTTTTTTATGTTGGTCGACCTCCTGGTGGCGTTGGCTGAGCTGTTTGAGGTGTCGCTTGAATTGTTTGTGTTTTGGTCGAGTTGTATGATTGTGCTGTTTGGGAACCTCGATTTCAAGGTTCTGAAAATTATTTTTTAGAGTGGTTTAGGTAGGTGGTCTTGGGGGTTTTAGCACATGACCCAACTGTCTATGGTGTTGGCTGAGCTCTTTGAGCACTTTATTATGTTAGTCTAGGTGAGGCCAAACTGTTTAAATTACTTTCCAAGTAGGGTGATATAATTGTCAAGTTATTGTAGTGTGTACTGAGTTGTTTTAATTATTTGTAATGTTGATTGAATTGTTTTTCCTTACTATTGTTTGATGAACCATGTTGTTGTGTTGATTGTGTTAGAGACAATAAATTATATATCGTCTTATATACTCTTTAGTCATGATGTAAGAAAGTTCTTGCTTCGGTGAGCAAGCCTTGTTTTGGTGAACAAGCAAGTACTACGTTGGTGCATAAGTCTTATTTTGGTGAACAGGCAAGACCCACGTTGGTGCATGGGGCCCGTTTTAGTGAACGGGAAAATCCTATGTTGGTGTGTACTCTCAATTTTGGTGAACTGGTCGCATGTGCTGGGATACAAAAGATCATATAGAGAGATAGTTATTGATGATGATGACATTGTTTATCTGGATAAGAGTTTGAATTAACAATGTGTTTTCTGTTGTGAAATGGATGGATGTTATGAAATTGTATTATTATATGTGTTTTTTTATGTTCATGTTGTTAGCTCACCCTTGCATCTGTGACGATGATTTCTACAAGCGACGATCGTGAACAAATAATATTGCAAAATGTATTGTTAATAATACTGATATTGTGTAGATCGAGAGGCGAATAGAGAATTATTTTCGTAGTTTTCAAATTTATTTCTTTTAAAAAAATTATATTGAAAAGTCATAGTACAATATTTCAAGTTATATTAAAATTATTTATTATTTTCACTAATTTTAATTAATTTTATATAACGTAACCAAGTTTTTCAATTTTTTACTATTCATCATATATATATATATATATATATATATATATATATATATATTATAGAATATTTTATTTATAATTTTAATTTTTATATTTTTTAAAATTTTAGTTTATTAGTTTAGAAAAGTATAATATTTTATAATTTTCAATTATAAATACATGTTATTTTATTTTGAATCGATCAAATTAATTATTTAATAATTAATATGCAAAGAATAAAAATAATTATACTCAAATTTAAATATTCACTTAATTACTTTTTATTCTATTATTTATTTATTTATTTAATTCAATTTTCTTTCTCTACCAATAAAATATCGATTAATTTTATCAATTCGGAAATATAACAATTTTTTTCAAATTTAAATCTCAAAATATTAGAAAAAAATATGATTTTTTTCGTATGTATTTAGTGAGACAATTTATTTTGCATCACTTTTACCTTAATAGTAAAGAATTGTTTTTAAATTATTATTAAAACAATAAGATATTATTAAATTTATTAAAAATATATGCTTAGGAAATAATTATAAAAAGTTTTATTAAATTTAAAGCATTAAATGATTAATAAAATAACTTATATTGATTAGGAAAAATAGATAGTAAAATATATACATAAAGAATGGTTATCAGACAATCAACAATTTCCTTTATTAATAATTATACATAAATTAATTATAAATAATTTTATTTATTAATTAATATCGTTAATATTTATTTACCAATTATTTCACTGTTACTTAAGACTTTCGATAAAGTAAATAAAAAATGAAAAAAAAGATAATTATGTTTTAAATATTATGCCTAAATTATATTTTTTTAAATATAATAATTAAAATTACATATAAGAATTGAAATAAAAGAAAAAAGAAAAGTCACTCTCTTCCCTTAAATCAAAGAGCACATCACACTATAATTTCCTCTTGTCTTCTTTCTCTCTCTCTTTCTCTCGAAGTGTTGAAGTTGCAGAGAGAAAAAATGGATTGAGAATTTTCTCTCTCTCTCTCTCTCTTCTCTTCGGCTTTCACTTTCCTTCGGATCATTCTGGTACCTCCTCTTCTTTCCTCTTTCATTTCATTCTTTTTTGTTGTTTTTGTTTGTTTTCTTTCTATTGGTTTAGATCGGCTTTGTTTGCATGACTAGAAGGAGAATCCACGTTCTCCGTTCGTTGTGTTTTCGGTTCATGCAATTTCATTGAAATTGCACTCCAAAATTTCACTTTTCAAGGAGCTATAGAAGAATTTTCAGTTTATTTTTTTTTATTTTGTTTCTTTTAGGAAATTGAATTAATTATTGTAAGAAAATTCCATTGGTTTTTAGTTTAACTTATTCTCTTTTGTTGTTATCTTCTTTCTTGCATTAATTGTTCTGTTGATATTTTGCGCCAATTTTGCTTCCTTATATCTCTTTAAAAAAAATCTTCAGTTTTTTAGGGTTTATGATGCCGCGAAAGGTTTGGATCCTGAACTACTTTCGGCAAGTTGTTTTGTTTTCTTGTCAGATTTCTGTTTTTGGTAGTGTTCTTGGGAGTTTTAGTGGTCAATCAAGCCGCTAGAGAGATTGTAAAGAAAATAATAATTGATAATTTGGTGAATATTTTTTAAATAAAATATTGAATTTAGTGAATCCTAATCTCAGTGAAGTTTGTGAAGCTTTTGATCATAAAGACTTTTCTATAATAGGATAATGCACTACTACATTATTCTTATTTATTTTCCCTATGAATACCGTTAGATATTACATAAGTTGACGTTTGGTAATTGGTACTCAGTTAATTATTTTACTTTTTTTTAGCTTCTTTGCTATGGAAGACACGGATTCAGTTGCTACGCTGATAGATTCTACAACTTCCAAGATACAACAGCTGCAAAAGGCGTTTGCTGAACTTGAAAGTTACCGTGCTGTTACTCTGAACCTGAAATGGAAAGACCTAGAGGAACATTTTCATGGTCTTGAGAAATCCTTGAAGAGGCGATTTGATGAATTGGAAGACCAGGAAAAAGAGTTTGAGAACAAAACGAGGAAGGCTCGGGAAATACTGGAACAGCGGCAAGCAGCTGTTTATGCCAAGGAGCAAGCCACGTTGCAGGGGCTTCAGGAGAAACGGGATGCTGCTGTATTTGATATTATGAATGCTCGAGAAAAGCACAGGAAGGTTTCGTCAAGTGAATTGGCTATTGTCTCAAATAGGGGTAATGGGGCATTGTGTGTGGAGGAGAAACCAGTAGATGTCGTGTCCTTTGCGGCTAAAGGTAAAGTGGGAGAGGTGGAACTTTCTCCTGAAATTGAAAATGTGGAGTTGTCTTATCCAGACTTGGTAAAACTATGTAAAGAGATGGATGCTGCGGGACTTCACAAATTCATATCTGATAATCGTAAGAACCTTGCTGCTGTAAGGGAGGAAATACCACATGCATTAAGAGCTGCTCCTAACGCTGCCTGTTTAGTTTTAGATTCTCTGGAAGGATTTTACTGTTCAGAAGTGTCAAATCAGGATATAAAGAAGGATGCTAACTTACTGGGTCTTCGACGAACATGTATCATGCTGATGGAATGTCTGTGTGATTTCCTGAGAAACTCAGATTGTGTTTCTAATGTAATTTCGGAAGATATCAAAGACAGGGCAAAGACAATTGCTGAGGAATGGAAACCCAGATTGGATACTCTTGACATGGATGCTAGCAATGGGAATTCCTTGGAAGCTCATGCATTTTTGCAACTTCTAGCAAGTTTTGGTATTGCATCTGGTTTTAATGAGGAGGAGTTATCCAGGCTAATTCCAATGGTATCTCGACGTCGCCAAACTGCTGATTTGTGCCGTTACCTTGGGTTGTCAGAGAAGATGCCTGGTGTGTATTTGTTCTTTACTTCATTTATGGTCTTTGACGAAGATCAAAACCTTAAATATAGAATCTTAGGTTTTGAACAAAAATCTTATACAGCCAAAGGAAAATGGATTTAAGTGGGCTTTTATGAATATAATGTTATATAAATTATCTTGTAAGAATTAAGAAAATCTCTAAAACTTATCCATTGCAAAGTAACCAGTGATAGACATAACAAGTGCAAACCTTCAACTTAGTTTCATAGCATAATCCCCAAAATGGCTTTTGACATGCATACACCAATGACTTTATCATCTATATTGATCCCGAGAGTGAAGTAGCTGAGTTATTGCATCTGTTTATTTTTATTTCTACTGATTGATTTGGCTTTTTCATGTGCAGGTGTCATTGAAGTTTTGGTGAATAGTGGGCGGCAAATTGATGCTGTTAACTTGGCTTTTGCATTTGATCTTACAGAACAATTTTCACCCATTCCTTTACTGAAGTCTTACTTGAAGGATGCTAGGAAAACTTCGTCTCCCATCAAAGGTGTTAACTCATCTCCTACAGCACAGGTAAGTTGTTTAGAATCTGTTTTATCCAGTAATTATCCCTCTGTTGTTTGTTGTAATAATTTGAACTAGTGCTCTGAAATGTATTTGAGTTCTCCAGACTATATGCCCTGTCTATTGAAGTTTCTATAATTTGTTCTCATCGTGAAATTTTAAGCTTGGTAGTTAGATAGGAATGATTGTATTGGAAATGTTTTTAGATTTTCAGAAAAAAAAGGTCATCTGGTAGAGGTGCAATCTTATGAATTCTTTCCCAATCTTACTAGGCCTCCTATTTGATTTGATTAGGAATTTGGATTATGTTACTCATTTCATTGAGGTGCAGTTTTTTAAGATCTTACCTACTTTCATGCATAAATGACTATAAAATGTTACAAAATAAGTTCTGGCAAATAAGGTAGAAAGTGGGCAGCCCGGTGCTGAAGTTCTCACCTAGTGGGTCCTGGGTACACAGACCAAACCCAGCAAGCCGAGAATTTGAACTCATGACCTCTAGGTCGCGGAGCATTAATGTCAGTGCTGTACTGCACGGAGGCTCACCCTCACAAATAAGCTCAGAATATAGCAATATAAATTAAGTTGAAGTTCAAATTTCAAATGTGGCAATAAGATTTTGTTAGTCTATCAGATTGTTGTTGCTTGCCTTGTTATGACTTATTTGGCTTTCAATTGGTTTTCTTTCTACTCGTAGTTTTTCTAGAGCCTTTTCAGCCCCAATAATTCACATACCTCCATGTTCATTTGTCCAATGCTTTACATATCCCCATGTTTTTTAAATTAATATTTTTTTGGACTATGCATCATCCAATGCAAAAAAGCATTTATTGTTGCCCTAGGTTTTCAGTGTCAAATTTTGATTCCAACACTTCTGCGCTCCATTTCTCTAAGGCCTACGCCTGCATTGCAACTTCCAAGCTGATAAACCTTCACAAATAGTGTTTGACCTGTCTGCTTTCGGGAGTACCTTTTTTTCTTTAAGGACTTGTATATCTCTCAAACCATACCCTAGGTGACTGTTTTAAAATGAGAATGATACAAGAATTTTTCAGTATGCATACTTTGGAGCCATACCTTTATAAAATCCGTATGGAGGCCCCATGTAGATCACTTCAAGGACCATCTAGGAATGCATTGTTGATATGTAACTTCTGCAGTTATCCAGATTTGCAACAATCGAGAGTAGCTGTCACTACTAAAATTTTGTACAGGTGGGAATGTCTGTGTAAGGCTTGATGACTCATGAGATAAGACTGAGAGGGCTGGGGTAGAATGGAAAATGAACGAAGGGTTTGCTTGTAATTGCCTTTATGATAATTCTGTTAAATTGTCTGAGTGTTAGCTTCTGTCATAAGCCAAATCAGCAAAAAGAAACACAATCTTGTTGTGTAAATTTGTCTATAATAGAAATAACGAGATTTTACATTGCTTTAGTTGAAACAACGAGGACAGAAATGCTCTGATTTCAAAAACTTAGAGGGATGAGAAGTTAGTCAAGTCCCTCCAAAAATTGATGGAAGAGACGTTCACTCACTGTCTTGGTTTGTGTGAGGGTTGTACCAATGCATCACAAAAGCATATTTTGGTGTCTTCATTAGGTCCTTATTTGTGTGCATGAAGATGTCTGATCTTGATGTTTGATTTTAAACCTGTTTGTGTGTGAATATATATTTGTCCCTTCTGTGATAATCCTAATTAGATGCTACTGTCTCAGATTGATGTTAACGAGCGAGAGCTGATTGCACTTAAGGCTGTAATTAAGTGCATTGAAGATCATAAACTGGATGAGCAGTATCCTCTGGAACCTCTCCAGAAACGAGTGATCCAACTGGAGAAGGCGAAGGCTGACAAGAAAAGGGTAACTGAAGCAACAAAGCCTCAACCGAAGAGACCCCGTGCTAACAGTGCTGGATATGGTCCACGTGTCACTAACTTTCCATCTGACAAAACTTCATATGCTAGAGTTGCTGACAGGTATCCTCCTCAATATGTGTATGACCGATCTTACATGTACCCTGGACCAACTGACAATCACTGCCCCCCTCTCATGGCTTCTGCAACTTATAACATCTCTCCTAATCCTGCCAACTACTTTGGGAATGGTTACCAGTACCAAGCCACATATCTCCACTAGTTAGCATACGCCAAACACGGTGAGCAGATGACCAAGACACCCTTTGTTTAATATTTAGTCTTAAGTCTTAACCCTTAAGCTGTTGTATGTTGCACTTTATCTATGTAGTTTTAAGAATCGATGAAACTGATCAAATCTCATCTTCAAATTTTAACTTGTGTACTAGAACATATTCTGATCCTCTAATGTATGCACCCTGTTGTTACCTTTCTACTATATTTTCTTCTTTCTTAGATCTCATTGCCATTTCTCACTGCATCCTAGGAACTACACTTCATGTTTTCTCTCTTTTAAACTGTACACTAGACCTCGTCACTGCATCTTAGCAACTACACTTATGACTCAATTTGTTTTAAGCTTATATTATTCTTAAAAGTACATATTTAATTTATTTTATTGTTAGTTTATTTTATAAAACCAATTCCCTTCTAGTCGATGTTTTATTTATTCAAACATATGCTAAGCTAATAATATACTATTCTTTAATTGAATTTGTCAAATTTGAGTTAGTGATATAAAATAACAAACTTGATTTTCTTTATAGTTTATAATAGGTCAAGTTAAAACTTGCTGATTACCAACATTATTCACAGGAGACTAGGCATAGATGCATGTAGCAGAACCAAGCAATTATTTTAGTGATTCCATCAATGTGATTTATAATAATAATTAAAAAAATAAAATTTGCTTTTATAATAATTGCTTTAAAAGTAACTGGTTGTTTTTAATTGACTTACGTAGAATTTTACTCTTTTATTTTGATCAATCTACAATTTTTTTTAATAGAAACATGTGATCCATATATATATGGTGTACAAATTTGGCTCATTACTTAATTTTATCTACTTTTATTTTTTCAACTTCTTACACTTTAACTAATTAAATAACCTTTTAGGGTACTTTAATTAGCCCTAGGTGTAATTAAACCATAACAAAAGAAAAAATATATGCAAAATTATGGATTGAAATAAAATTGAGATGCTTTAAATAGGAAGACCAATATTAAAAATTGAGTAAAATAAGGATACCAAAATCATGTTTAAGTATTTATATTTAATTAATAACAGTATAAAAACATTTACACTATCATTCTATAACAAATAAATTCACTTTTTTGGTTATAATAGAAATTCTGATTGGAAAAAGAATATATTTTTTTTATTAAAATGATGTTAAACGTGTTTCCAAACATTGTGATGAAATATAGTTCCTACATCCCAAAATTATTATAGTTTTATCCTTTACAGTATTTCAAATATATCCGCTTTAATGTTTTGAGAGAGTGAGATTATAATAACAAAATTGTTTAAATAACTATTTTATTTTTTAAAAATAATCTTAAGTTGCACTAATAATTGAACTTATAAATAGTCGATAATTGAATAATGTGTACAAGTTTAACTATAAATATTATATACGTTGCATTCTAAAAAAAAGTAATACTAATCTTCGTTTTCTATATAATAAGTTATATATATAAAATTTGTTTTTCATCTTATTTCTATTGGATGATGAATATTTGTATATTCATGTACATAACAACTCAAATATTAATTCAACATTTTTTTTAAATGTAATAAAATATTATAAAAATTTAACAAGAAAAAAATTATATAAAATTTAAAGCAAAGTACCAAATAAATTAAAATTATTTTAATAATTAAAAATATACACCGTAATATTCTATTATTTAAAAGTGTACCTACTCTTTTTATATCTGAATAAAAATTCTTATTTTGTCAACTATTAATTCAGATTTGCCATCTTTACCGTTGAACTATTGATTGATTATCAGTTAGTATTATCACCAAACACCTCAGAATAATTAATAACTGTTGCATACATTCTTCAAACTGACAAAGTATATTATAATAATATTTGCATACATGTTTAGTAGTTAATGATACTATTTTATTTATTATTCTTTTCAATATTTAAATATGATATGACATAAATTTTACTCTTTTTTTTGTAATTTTTATGTATTTTAAAATAAATTAGTTTTGATAAATAATTTTTAATATATTTTAAATTATTAAAAACATACATGACTGTAACAGCTCCCGAGAAGAATATCTGTTTGTTAACTTTGTCGAAGACACCGTCGCATTCACTCCATTCACCCAAACACTGCGCAGTTTCCTCAATCCTTTTCTCTGTCTGTTACGGAAAACGCCAATTCGAAAATGGAACTCTCAAAAATAGAAATTCCTATTAAATACAAGAATTAAAATTATTTATTTTAGGTAAAATTATCTCTCACTTTTTATATTTAAAAATTATTTTTTAAAACTTTATGCTTAATATATGTTACTTTTCTTTTTATGATTTCAGACACTAAAAAAAAAATATGCAGATAAATTGAAAAGATTGGAGTGATATTTGAAGATGGAAAAAAAAAATGAATGACTATGTAACTGTAAATATATTAAATGAATATTTTTTATTTAAATATTACAATTTAATTAAAAAATCTTATTTTCTAAAATACTAATTTTAGAAGGAAAAAACAAAAGACAGTAGAAAAAAATAGTGAAGAAAGAGTGTCAGAGACACACTCTATTAATTAAACAAACACTGCGACCACATATTCTTTTCTTAGTCTTCTTCTCCTCACTTCTCTCTCTCTCTTAGGGTTTTATGTGAGAAAATGGATTGACAATTTCTCTCTCTTTCTCTTTCTATTTTTTTTTTATTTTTTTTTCACGCGAATTAGGTAACCCTTCTTTTTTTTTTCTCTCTCTTTCTATATAAATATATGTATATATTTCCGTGATTTTGTTTTCTTGCTGTCGGTTTAGATCGGCTTTGTCTGCTTATGCGGAACAGGAATCCGCTTATTGCGTTCATCGATTGAGAGATTTTCGGGGCATTGTGCTCGAAATCTGCTCACGAACTGCACTGTGGTGAATTGTGTTAATATTTTTTTATATAGTCAACTGAACTTGTGATTTTATTCGGTGATTTTTATCAAATTGTTGTCTTTTGATATGTTTTATTAGTTATTTTTATGAGTTTCTTTTGATGGTTGGAATTGCCTTGTCTTAACTAATGAGTAGAAATGTTGTGCTGATTTGCCCCTGTTTCCATTTTAGGGTTTTTGTTGACGTGATTCAGAAGGTTTGGATCTGGATATCTTCGTTGGTATGTTTCTTAGCATTTATTTTTAATTTTTGTTTTTGGAGTCTGAAGGTCCTTCTAGTAACTAATTAAGCTGACCGACGAATTATATAGAAATGAACAGTGAGGATTCCGTGGAGGGTTGAAATTTGATGCCAAAAATAGTTAATCAAGTGGATTGAACTCGGGTTTTGTTTTGAAATTTCAGCTGGAGTTTTTGATGATGTAATAAGGCTAGCTTCGCCCATTGTGTACTTAAATAAGTTGTCTGCGGGGGAAGATGCGCTAGATTCTTGAGCTAGATTCTTTTTTTCTTTTTCACTCGTAGTATTAACTTTAGCTGTAGGGTATTGCTATTATCGTGTAAGGAACTGGATGCTCTGCCGTTCAAATTATATATCAGAGTATAGTTAATGATTAATAATTGACAATCTTCTAATAAGCTTTCTTGGTTTATTTCAAGTAAATATGAAACTGTTGATATGGGAATTGCACCACTATACGGTTATTTCTTCACTCGAGAGAATCTTAATCCTAATGTGTAGATATCATTGCAAATTGGAGCATAATTTTACTGAATGCTGGTTATTTGATTTCAACTCTAAATCTGTAAGCAGACTTCACTATATGAAAATAGTATCTATTTTTGTGTGAATATGTCATTAATACTCTGTAACAGAAATAGTTGGATTTTTGTTTGCAATAGTGTTCAGTTTCAGTGTTTAACTGGAAAATCTTAAAATCAAGGTCGTTATTGATTATTTTTAAAAATTCTCTCTAAATCTTACTATAATAACCAATTATTTCTTCATAATAAGCTGAATTAAGCACACACTTTATCGAGGAGGGAGTTTTTGGAGGAGCACACATTATTAATTGCCAGTCTTCATTACAAAATTTCTAAGCTACCGAGTTTTGAAATGTATAAGAAGTTAGAAACTTCAACCTTTAACCCTATAATATATACTTCACAGTGTTGTGTTCAAAACACTGCCAAATAATCATGTCTGACAAAATCCTATTTTAGGCAATTGGTTATGCATTATCATAAGCCTAAAACCGTAAGCCTTATTAGCTCTTTCTCTCAACCTTCATCATTGATGTTCTCAGTGACAACTTTTATCTGTCTTTTATTGTTTTATTTTTCTTCCATCTGGGTAGTACCAATATTGTTTTTCTCATTTGGTGCATGTATGACTATCCTCATATCAAGATGATGACTATTTTCATTGATGTTATATGTTTAATTTTTGCTACTGCACGTGGTCTGTGTGTACAAAATTCTAAACTTGGTTTTGGTTTCATTTATATCCAGCTTCTCTGCTATGGAAGACTCGGATTCCGTTGCTACACTGATGGATTCTACAACTTCTAAGATACAACAGCTGCAGAAGGCATTTGCTGAACTTGAAAATTATCGGGCTGTTACACTTAATATGAAATGGAAAGAATTAGAGGAACATTTTCATGGTCTTGAGAAATCCTTGAAGAGGCGCTTTCATGAATTGGAAGACCAAGAGAAAGAGTTTGAAAACAAGACAATGAAAGCTCGCCAGCTGTTGGAGAAGCGGGAAGCTGCCGTTTTTGCCAAGGAGCAAGCTTCGTTCCAGAGGATTCAAGAGAAAAGAGATGCTGCTGTATTTGCCATTGTAAATGCTCGAGAAAAGCACAGGAAGATTTCATCACGCGAATTGGCTACTGTCTCAAATGGTGGTAAAGTAGGGATAGTTGTTGTAGAGGAGAAACCTGTGGATAACGTGTCCACTGCAGCTGAATGTAATGTGGAAGATGTAAAACTTCCTGAAAATGGAAATGTGGAGTTGGTATCTTATCCAGAGTTGGTGAAATTATGCAAGGAGATGGATGCTGCTGGAATTCACAAATTCATATCTGATAACCGTAAGAATCTGGCTGCTGTAAGGGATGAAATACCAAATGCTTTAAGAGCTGCTCCTAATGCTGCCCGTTTAGTTTTAGATTCTCTGGAAGGATTTTACTGTACGGAAGTGTCAAATCAGGATGTAAAGAAAGATGCTAACTTATTGGGTCTTCGCAGAACTTGTATCATGCTGATGGAATGTCTCTGTGATTTCCTGAGCAACTCAGATTGTGTTTCTAATGTAATTTCAGAAGATATCAAGGACAGGGCAAAGGCAGTTGCTGAAGAGTGGAAACCCAGATTGGATGCTCTTGACATGGATGCTAGCAATGGGAATTCTCTGGAGGCTCATGCGTTTTTACAACTTGTAGCTAGTTTTGGTATTGCCTCTGGTTTTGATGAGGAGGAATTATCCAGATTGATTCCAATGGTATCTCGACGCCGTCAAACTGCTGATTTATGTCGTTTCCTTGGGTTGTCAGAAAAGATGTCTGGTGTGTATTTGATCTTTATTATGCTTGTCATGATATAAAACTTTATAGAAGCTATAGGAAATTTTGAGCTGTATATATGCAAGGAATATGTTTTAATTATTTTGTTTATTCTACATTTATTTTTGTTTTTAGTGTTTCATTTTACTTTTTGGATACGCAGGTGTAATTGAGGTTTTGGTGAACAGTGGGCGGCAAATTGATGCTGTTAACTTGGCTTTTGCATTTGATCTTACTGAACAGTTTTCTCCCGTTACTTTACTGAAGTCTTACTTGAAAGATGCAAGAAAAGCTTCTTCTCCTGTCAAAAGTGTTAACTCATCTCCCACTGCACAGGTGTGTTATTGACTTGCGGTTCTTCTATATGAAGTAATTATTCCACCATTGTGTTCTTTTCACTGTTTGAGCTAGTTATCTGATATACTGCCTAGCTTTTGTGTTTTCCTAATATTGTTTTTCTTAGGGTCATAATTGCATGCCACTTGTGTCATTTTTCTAAAACAAGATAGCATATAAAAGCGATGCCTCTTATCATATGGAACGCTAGAAAAGTTTCTGATAGAACACTCATTTAAGATGAATGGTGGAGTTAGAGAAGGGCTGCTGATGTGGCAATTGAATATGAATGATTGTTTGGAGATGGGTAAGGAGTGTGATAACCGTCAGGAGTCTTTTCTATTAGAGACTTTGAGGGGTTGTGCCAGGGACTCATCTGTTTCTGAAGAGTTTAGCTCTAGGATTACTGGGTCATCCTTTATAATGATCATTCTGGTTCCTAACAGTTCCTTAGCAGATAGAAACACTACTCTTCAAAATGTTATGAGCCCTGTTGGTAAAACTGATGAACTGGAAGGCCATCACAGTCCATTCATGTTTGTTTAAGGAAAAAAATTTAGAATTGTAATTTGTACGAGAAATAAAATATTTTTGCTTAAATCTATATAGCGGCAACAAATATATTATTTTTAGAAAGTAATTTAGTGGCGAAGCCTCATGAAAGTCTAAATGCATTACAAAAATATCTTGATTTTAGAGTTTGCCATCTTTTTTTATGTTTAGGACCTAAAGGATATGCATGTCGTGACAGCTCGTGAAGTTTTTAATTCTCAGTGTACACTGTACAGTGTACACAGAGCTTTTGGTTTACTATTTGACTTATGGTTGCTCACTGATGTAGTTTATTGTATTCCTGATCCTCATTCTTCCTTTAAATCTAAACTCTTCTTTTTCTCTAAATTGAATTTCAATGGGTTTTTTAAAACGAAATTGTCAATAATTAAAATTAACTTTATATCACAATTTAAATTATATGCATTGTAAATACAAAATAATTTATATATTCAAATGTGTTCTTTTATGATGATTTTAATTTTATATTTTATATATTAAAAACATTTATGTATTTAAGAATTATATTATCAAATAAGTATTTATTTTGTGCAATGCCTAATTTGAAATGTTAGTTTTTGCTTATTAGCCAACTTGGCTAAAATACGCAACAAGCCGTCCAATATCTTTGAATATTTAGTAAAAGAATCTTTACAATTAGGGGCAGGCAGCGCATCGAAGTGGTGGCGGCTTTGTAGTCCCCAAAAAAATCTGTTAGATTTGGCACTAGTAATTTGAATAGTGTAACCACAGCTGGGAATAATTTAAGTGGATAGGCAATTTGTACAGTGCTTGCCTTGGTGGATAGGCAATTTGTACAGTGCTTGCCTTGGCCGAAAAAGATAAACGTCAGTATACATGGATAACTATTTCCTTTCTTTAACTTCATCATAGCATATTTCATGAATCTCCCAATCATACCCATGCTAGTGGATAGTGTTTTATAGAATCTCTTGCTGAAGTATGGGATGACCAGGATGTGGATGGGTGGGGATGCTGACCCCTTATGGGATCAGATGGATAAAATTCTAGTTGTTTGTTTACCGGAGTCAGTTTCTGTCAACCTGAATCAGAATAAGTGGACACATCATTCTGTTCCGCATGTAGATGTAATGGCTTTAAGATATTTTACTTTATTACTCATGTTGAAATTTATGAAGCGTGGCATCGGGGTTCCGAAATAATCAGACAAAAACTGCTTCTCTGGGTACCTAAGGGTTCTGTCTAAGTGCATCTATACATGGCACAAACATATCTTGCATACTTCTGATGAAATGCATCCATACATGTCACAAACGTATCTTGTGGTAATATACAGTTTCTATTTTCTTTCTTTTTGATATTCCTACCGACTTTTGTTTCAGATTGAGGTTAATGAACGGGAGCTGGTTGCTCTTAAGGCTGTAATAAAGTGCATTGAAGAACATAAACTTGACGAGCAGTATCCTCTGGATCCTCTGCAGAAGCGATTAATACAGTTAGAGAAGGCGAAAGCTGACAAGAAGAGAGAAACTGAAGCAACGAAACCTCAACCCAAGAGACCTCGCGCAAATGGTGCTGGATACGGTCCACGCGTCACTAACATCCCCTGTGATAAAACTTCGTATGCTAGAGTTGCTGACAGGTATCCACAGTATGTATACGACCGACCACCGTACATGTACCCTGCACCAACGGATAATCATTGCCCCCCTCTCATGAGCACTGCAACGTATAACATGTCTCCCAGCCTTGGCAACTACTTTGGAAATGGGTATCAGTACCAAGCCACTTATCTCCACTAGTTAGGTGAGATGTGAGAACGGGGTAATTATGATCCTTTTGTTTAATATCTAGTCTTAACCTTTAAGCTGTTGTATTGTTGCACTTCCTCAAATGTAGAGGTAAAATGTCATGCTTAAATTTAACTTTTGTAGCACAACATATTCTGATCCTCTAATGTATGAACTCTGTTCTCGTTTTGTACACTCTTTGCTTTCATGCCTTTGTACTCTATCTTTCTCGGCTTCCATCTGTTGTTGTTTAGGTTAAAATTAATTAAAAACCACCAATTTTGGAAGTTTCTCATTTCATGATTTCCTATTATAATTTTGGTAGATTTTGTTTGAAAGAGTGTCACTACTAGTAGTAGTATGTGCTGTCGAGCAATTGTTCCTAAACATATTTTTCGTCTTTGTGTAGAACGGAAAACATAACTGATTCAGGGTGGATAATTTTAATTCAGTATCCTTATCATTGGATACTTGGAAGCTTCTTCGTTGTATTTTACATATCGTTTTGTTTAGCAGACTGGTAAAATATTGAACTTATTTGAGCAGTTTTTCATCACAAACAATATGTTTAGAGAGTTTAAATGACCTTTTCTGATTATTATTTTAGCTTTTGATTTGAAACTTTTAACTTTCCTCGTAAAAAAGTGGGTTCATATTTATTTAGAACAACCATTAGTGAAAGTAATGGAATTTAGAATAAAAGTTTTATTGGGTAATACAAGTTTAAATGCAGATTCAAAGCATTCTTCATTCTCCTTGATTTTTCACTAGGAAATTAAGATGGATATTTCTCCTGAGTATCCGAAAACTTCTTCTTACACCTCTAATAAATAAAAATACCCTTTAATAAAATTAAACTAAATAATTAAAAAAATTAGAAAAAATTAACATTTCCAAAATTTAATAAAATCTTTAATAAATTTTGAAATTTATTGAAAATTGATTGAATTTCAAATATTGAATAATTAAATGGATTTCAAAATCCATTAAAGATTATTTTAAAAAGTGTTTGAAGAAATTCGAATTTTATCACTCATTTTATACATAAAGTATTCTTTTATTTTTTTTCAGTCAAATTTTCTTTAGTACTTGACAAAGAACTCTATCAGCTTAAATAAATATTTAAATCTTGAGTCAATAGATAAAAAAAATATAAAACTTTAGACAAAATTTGAAAGAATTCTAAAAGACATAAAGCAATAAAAATAGACAATTATAAAACTATCAAAAGAATTAAATGAGACAAGCATATACTCTAAAAGAAGACTGAATATACTTTAATAGATTAAAAATCATAAATAATAGTGTAACATAATTATTTGTGTTGAGCTCTGGGTGGATGTATGTAATATTGTATATGTGATTGTTAATTTTTATGATGTTGGAGAGCTAACTAAGGAGTTAAAAAAGGGTTATATATTAGTTTATGCATCTTTTAGTAGTTTAGGCGTGCTGGTCTAGTAGTGAATGCGCTAGACAAGGCTATCATGCGTTTGGGAATTTAATTTCCTTTTAAAGCGCTGCAAACCTCTGTGTGACAGGGTTGCTTCCTACGTGGTCTCTAGGCCAGGTTGTTTATGTCCTTGGCTTTATGATTGAGTTGTCGGGCTGGTTGTTGAGCTAGGTCAGGGTGGGGTGTTGACCGAGCTCCTTGCATCGAGCTAGGGTGCAGTTATAGTAGGAACACAACCTAGTAGTCAAAAAGGGTTTGTTTTAAGCTTTTATATTTTTTAAAAGGTCCAAAATGGTGAGCACCATTAAGCACATGTACTTTTAGGCTTGTGGGCTAGAGGTGACAGATATAGGTCTAGTTTAGGAGTATACATACTAAATTAATGATGGTCAGTCTCATAATTAAAACCCAACCATCTTGAGGAAATTTTTAGAGAAAGAGATAGGGCTTTTAGGCCAAGGCCTACAAGTTGAAAGTGTTAGAGGTTGAGTCATAAAGGTTGCTTGAAGTAAAGGTAAGGGAAGCTAACCTTCAATGTCTATGTTTATTAGATTGTTGTTTTCCAAGACCAAGTTGCATTCTAGTGTAGGGTATAATCTCAGGTAAATACCAAGCTATGTAAGGTGGTATTGGGTTATGCTGAGTTATTAAAGGGCTAGTATATCATGTGTTATGGGGTTGTCAGGTTATGTACGGGTAATGTCATGTTGATATATGTCTAGACCATGTTGTTTTGTATAATTACAGTGTATTTGTGATGTGTATAATTATTTTCCATTGTTGATTTCCATGGTTCTTGCCTTGCTTCCATGATTTTTATGATTGAATTGATGAGTAAATGATGTATTTTGATGTTTCCATGTAATTTTGAGTTGTTTTGGTAGTTAGAGTACATTTTTTTTGGGTTGACCGAGTTATGGCCGAGTTGATCGGGCTGTCTGGCCGAGTAGATCGAGCTTTCTGGCTGAGCTAGTCGGGCTGTCCAGGTTTGGGATGTTCTGGACCTAGATTTTGAGGTTTTGAAGCTCAGATTTGGAAGTTCTTTGTGTCGTTTTCTTTTTTTAATGTTGACTTACCTCTTAGTGATGTTGGGAGAGTTGTTTGAGGTGTCATTTGAATTGTTTGTATTTTGGTCGGGCTATATTGTTATGCTGTTTGGGAACCTTAGTTTCAGGGTTCTGGAAATTATTTTTGAGTGTGGTTTAGGTGGGCTTAAGGGTTTTAGCACATGACCGAGCTGTCTATGGTGTTGGCCGAGCTCTGAGCACTTTGTTGAGTTGGTCTAGGTGAAGTCGAACTGTTTAAATTACTTTCCGAGTTGTGTGATGTGATTTCCAAGTTATTTTAGTGTGTGTGCCGAGTTGTTTGAAGTGTTTACGGTGTTGGTTGAATTGTTTTTCTTCACTGTATTTTGATAAACCATGTTGTTGTGTTGACTGTGTTTGAGACAGTGGATTATATATCATCTTACGTACTCTTTAGCCATGATGTGAGAAAGTCCTTGCTTTGGTGAGCAAGCCTTGTTTTGGTGAACAAACAAATCCTGCGTTGGTGCGTAGGCCCTGTTTCGGTGAACATACGAGACTCGCGTTGATGTGTGGGCTACATTTTGGTGAACGAGAAAGTCTTACATAGGTGTGTTGACTCAATTTTGGTGAAATGCTCGTGTGTGCTGGAGTATGAAAGATGACATATAGCGAAAATGATTGGTGGTGATGACATGTTTTATCTAGACTAGACTTTGGATTACCAATGTGTTTTGTGTTGCGAAATGGATTGATGTTATGGACTTATATATTATTAGATAACTGTATTATAATAATTATATTATTATATGTGTTTCTTAATGTTGATGTTATCAGCTCACCCTTGCATTTGAGGTGATGGTTTCCATCTACGATAATTGTATTTATATGGGAGTAGATAATATTGTAGAGGATATTGTTAATGATGTTGGTGTTGTGTAGTCGAGAGGTAAGTAGGGAATTATTTTCGTGGTTTTCAAATGTTATTTCTTTTAAATAAATTGTGCTAAAAAATTTTAGTACGATATTTCGAGTTGTATTGAGATTGTTATTTTCATAAGTTTTAATTAATTTTATGATAACATTTTAAATTTTTTTAGTATAATAATATTAGAGTTGTATTTATTTCAATCAAAGAACATTCTTTTACTTATAGGTGACATCGATGTGTCATTTAATAATATATATATATATATATATATATATATATATATATATATATATATATATATAGTTTATAAAAATATAATATTTTATAATTTTCAATTGTAAATATATGTTATTTTATTTTGAACCAATCAAATTAATTATTTAATAATTAATATGTAAAGAATAAAATAAATTATACTAAATTTAAATATTATTATATTATTTATTTATTTTATTCAATTTTCTTTCTCTACCAATAAAATTTCGATTAGTTTTATCAATTCGGAAAATATAACATTCTTTTTCAAATTTAAATATCAAAATATTAGGAAAAAAACAAAAATATGATTTTTTTTTCGTATGTATTTAGTGAGACAATTTATTTTGCATCACTTTTACCTTAATATAATAAAAAAATTATTTTTTTAAAATTTATTATTAAAACAAAAAGATATTATTAAATTTATTAAAAATATATGCTTAGAAAATAATTATAAAAAGTATTTATTAAATTTAAAGCATAAATGATTAATAAAATAATTTATATTGATTAGGATAGAATAGATATTAAAATATTTATAGATAAATAATGGTTATCAAACAATCAACCATTTCCTTTATTAATAATTATAGATAAATTAATCATAAATCATTTTATTCATAAATTACTATCGTTACTATTTATTTACTAATTATTTCACTCTTAGTTAAGACTTTCGATAATTTTTTCAATAATGGTTTAAATTTTGTAAAGTAAATAAATAAGGGTTAAATATGTTTTTAGTCCCTATATTATCAAGTGGTTTTGGTTTTAGTCTCTCTTTCAAAGTAAGATACATTTTAGTCCTCCTTTTAAGGAAACTTTGATTTTAGTCCTCCAAAATTAACACAGTTAAAAACGAGCTGATGTGGCTAACGGAAGACTGAATTTTTTTTTTCTTATACTGAGTCAATGTTTCTCAGCTTTTCTCCATCTCTATCCCTCTTCTCTTCCTTCCATCTTCCACCCAACCTTCGGTTACAGATGCATCATCTTGATTCTCCTCACCCACTCCCCTCCTCCCCTAGCTGTAAACACATACAACGACTCCAACATCATCGAGTAGTAGTCCAAACTGCTCACGACGCTACATCGGAACGACGAGGCTGCTACTGTAGCCATATCCGCCCACCCCTCGCTATCCACCAAAACCACCACGCTTGGAGAGACCATCCGCAAGTCCGCCAACAACGTGATGACATTTCCGAGGTGGCGGAAAACCACTAGGGAAAGGAGCACAGTGGTGCTCTCGCCGTGAACGAGCTTCACTACCTTAAAGGAAAGCATCTCGAAGGTTCAGAGCGGCACAAAGTCGACTTGGACGCAAATCCTTAGTTCGAGAGTGAACTACGCGAGGTTTTTGCATACTAACGTGCTCCCGACGACGTACTCTTTCGGAACGACAACAGCGATTTGGAGAAGCGGCAATTCTGTGGCCGTTGATTGAGCCACTCCAATATCACCTGTGCGACGTGTAACTTCTTGGTGTTGAAGCAATCCACGGTGCGGATGATGTAACACCCCGGCAACTTACAGGGACAGTTGACTGTCCCCACACATCACCACGAGACTTTCCAGTGTGCTTTGTCCTCACTCGCACACTGGAAAGTCTCGTGGTGATGTGTGGGGACAGTCAACTGTCCCTGTAAGTTGCCGGGGTGTTACAAATGGTATCAGAGCCTAGCCTCTCCTAGTACGGTGTGGTTCGAGGACGAACCAGACGGAAGCTAGTGGGCATGTGACACCCGGGCACTGACGAGGGCGGGGAGTGATCGCCGATGCAAGAGGCATGGTGTAGGAGGCATGGACAAGGAGCGGCTCCTGGCAGGCTTCCAGTGGAAGGGACACATGGACGAATCGAACATACACCAAAATGAGAGGGATCTAGAGATTGTATAGGTATGAGACTATACGATTGAAGGATAGCTTAAAGGAATTGATTTGGCTACTCATATCAACAAATGCATTTGCTTTTCGGTAGCCTAACTCATAAGAACTCCATGGTTAAGCGTGCTTAGCCTAGAGTAATTATGGGATGAGTGACCTTCCGGGAAGTTTACTCGGAAAGTGTGTGAGTGAGGACAAAGCACACTGGAAAGCCTCGTGTTGATGTGTGGGGACAGTCAGCAGGTTGCTGAAGTTGTGGACGAGGTGGTTAAAATCGAAGGTGAGGCGTGTAAGCCCAAGTCCTTCATGATGGAGTCCGTGACAACAGTTGAGTGATCGGTGGGCTTTTTGGAGCCCGGGCTGGGGCTTCGACACAGGTCGAGGACAGAGGTGGGCTCGTAGCAGAGGCCCGTGGTGTTGAGGTTGGGAAGTGCAATGATACTGATTAGGTTATTAGTGGGTTTTGGGTTAGCCCGTAGGGATGAGGGAACGAGAACTTTCATCACTTGGCGAAGACTATCAGAAGGTGTGATGGTATGACCTTTTTGTGCTTTGTGATGTGAATGATGGAGAAGAGGAATTGTGGAAGGTTGAAGAAGGGGGCTTTCCATTGTTATTGTTGTAGCCCTTTTATCTTTGCTTATGTGCGTGTAAAAGGGTAGGGTTACTTCTTTTTGTTTATGTGATTGGGGGAGTAGGGGAATGGGTGAGGAGAACCGAGATGATGCATCTACGACCGAAGGTTGGGTGGAAGATGGAAGGAAGAGACGGGGGGAGAGAGGGAGAAAAGCTGAGAAACACTGACTCTGTATAAGACAAAAAAATCGTATCAGTCTACTGTTAGTCACATCAGCTAGTTTTCAACCGTGCTAGTTTTAGAGAACTAAAAACAAAGTTTTCTTAAGAAGAAGAACTAAAATGTACCTTACTTTAAAAAAGAGACTAAAACCAAAACCGTTTAATAGTATAAGGATTAAAAACATATTTAACCCAATAAATAATGAAAGAAAAAGATAATTATGTTTTAAATATTATCCCTAAATTATATTTTTTAAAATATAATAATTAAAATTACATATTTGAATTTAAAAAAAAAAAAAGAAAAGTAACTCTCTTCCCTTACATCAAAGAGGACAACACACTGTAATTTCCTCTTGTCTTCTTTCTCTTTCTTTCTCTCAAAGTGTTGAAGTTGCAGAGAGAAAAAATGGATTGAGAATTTTCTTTCTCTCTTCTCTTCGGCTTTCACCTTCCTTCGGATCATTCTGGTACTTCCTCTTCTTTCCTCTTTCATTTCATTCTTTTTTGTTGTTTTTATTTTTGTTTTTGTTTGTTTTCTTTCTATTGGTTTAGATCGGCTTTGTTTGCATGACTAGAAGGAGAATCCACGTTCTCTGTTCGTTGTGTTTACGGTTCATGGAATTTATTGCACTCCAAAATTACACTTTTAACATAGAAGAATTTTGGGTTTATTTTTTTTTGTTTCTTTTAGGAAATTCAATTAATTATTGTAAGAAAATTCAATTTGTTTTTAGTTTAACTTATTCTCTTTTGTTGTTTTGTTGTTATCTTCTTTCTTGCATTAATTGTTCTGTTGTTATTTTGCGCCAAATTTGCTTCCTTATATCTCTTTAAAAAAGTCTTCAATTTTTTAGGGTTTATGTTGCTGCGCTGAAAGTTGTTTTGTTTTCTTGTTAGATTTTTGTTTTTGATAGTGTTCTTGTAAAGAAAATAATAATGCATAATTTGGTGAATATTTTTTAAATAAAATATTAAATTTAGTGAATCCTAATCTCAGTTACACTGTGTTCCTTTGAGTGGAAGAAACTGTTAACGCTGATTAGAGAGGACGAATTTGCGAAATGCCTCGTGTTCTCTTCCACTTATTTGCGCTGATTTGCGATTAAAGATTTCAGCTGATTTGCCAAAAAGCACTGTTCAACCAATCCCGCAAATATGAGAAGATTTGGAGTGATTGTTACGGTAAAAACGTTTATACCCCTGTACAAAGACCCAGACGGCGTGGTTCCAGCACTGTGAAAGTGTCAAAGCAGGGCTATCCGGATACATTCATGGCGTATCCGGATCCAGGTTGTTGTAGAAAATGCATTAACGGTGTATCCGGATACAAGTAGGGCGTATCCGGATCCGGTGGAACAACTTCCATGCACGACGATCCCCATCGATGTTCTCGGCGGCAGTTGGCGTATTCGGTTCCGTCTTCTCCAGCAAGTTCGGCTCTCTGGTTCGAGGTGGTCGAAGGACTTCGAAGGTTGGCGTAGTTTCCGGTTCGGTGGTGGATCCCCATCAACGGAAGTTGTGTGTTTTGGGTGTTGCCGGCGTCGTTTCCGGTAGGGTGGTACCTGACTGCTGTTGACGAGAAGGGCGCACATGATGATGGAAGTTGGTCTGTCAGTGGTGTTCGGAGTGGTGTTCGGAGTGGCGACGGTAGCTTTGGTGTCCACGAGAAGGGCAGTTGGGGGTTGGGTCGTTGATGCAGCACGACGTTGTAGATGCAGCAGCAGCAACACAGAAGGGAGTTTAACCATTTTTAAAAATATTTATTTTACTTAATCCCAATTTTTTTAATATTTTAAAAATTAATTTGACTTATTATAAATTAATTTCCTTTCTTTATTAACAATTATAAATTTAAATATAACATTAAAAAAAACATTTTATATTACTAAAATAACTAGGGGCATTTTGGTAATCTTTCATTTCTACCAATTAAACAAATTTTTTAAATCTATCNCATCAATCAAATCCTACACTAATTCTCACAAANTTTACCCTCAAATCCACTCTCAATTACCCACAAATCTACTCAAAAAAACAACAACAAAATTACCCTCAAATCCACTCAAATCATCTCCCCCAAATCATCTCCCCCAAATCATCTCCCCCAAATCCTTTCATAAGAACAAAGACTTAAGTTTGTCAAGCTTTTGATCCTAATCTCTTGGATTTTTATTTTCAATATATATTTGTTTCCTTTGTATATGAACCCACTATTCTTTTTTTTTTCTTTCCTTTTATGCAGTACAACACAAAAAAAAAATGAAAATTAAACAGATTGTTAATCAAACATCAAAACTCATGCAAGTTCAAGATTAGTTAATTGAAACTACAATTAAAAAAAAAATTCCATAAATCAAATGTTGAAATTATAATTTAAATGAAGAACACGAAAAAAAAAATTAAAAACTCACATAATTAGATAAAACATTGCTTTTTTTTGTTTGTTTTTTAATATATCAGAAAAATAAGATAAAAAAAAAATCAAACTAGAATCTTATCTTAGATATCATATTGTACGATTGTTTTTGAACGTCATGATTGTTTTTGAACGTCATAATTTAGTAAGAGTACGATTGTTTTTGAATGTCATAATTTAGTAGAGTCCGATTGTTTCTCAACCTCATAGATGGATAAACCAAGATAAGATTTGCTATAAAAATATCAATCTTTAATAAAAATTAGAGAATTACTTCAATATATAGATAATTCTTTTTCAAATAATACAAATGCATATGATAAGATTTAAAAATTTTACATTAATTTTTGTTATCTCTATATATAAATATTAAGTTTAAGAAAACAGAAATCTTAAACACAAATTTTTACCTATCGAGGTCTATTTATCTAATAAACATAAACTCGTTCAACGAATTTAATATTATGTAAAATTAAAATAAAATTATAATTTATTTAATTTTTTAAATCATTTTTTAATTGTGTTGATAATCTTCATTCTTTTTAAGTTTTTTTTTCTTGAAACATTATAAGATTTAACAAGGGATGTTTTAATGTTTTACTTTGTCGATAGATCATTTAAATTAAAAATGTTATTTTTAAAATTTTTCTTATATATTTAGGAGATAATCCTTTATTAAAAAACTACAAATGATGTTAAGAAAAATATTTCTTTTTAGAAGTTTTCATCTTTATGGGTGAAATTAAGAGGGTGTTGGTCAAATAAATTAGTTTTTTTCTTAACTTTTCATCATTATTTGCATTTTCTCGAACATGGAATGAATGCATAAATGCCATTGAGATGGTTCAGCTAAAGTTTACTTAAATTATACATTAAATCATCATCATAACCAGATATAAAAAAAAAATCAAATGTAATTTGTTTTAGTTTAATTTAAATTTAATATTCAATTCGAACTGAACCAAAAACAATGTTTCTTGATTAAGTTTAGATGACTTCTTGCAATTTACCAATATTTCGTAAATTAGTAATTATTATTTTTGTATCTTTAAATTCAATTACTCAGGATATTCATTATTGATAAAATTACTACAAATTTTCATTTAAAATTAAATTCTAAAAAGAATAGACAAAACTTTTCATGGGCATGAATGACTTGACATGACCATTGCGTCAGCCTGAAAAGACCCAACTTACCCTATTATTCAAAGGATTCCATTATTTTAACACAACTTTTTTGACACGCTTTTGACACACACACACGTGTCAAACTGTCATTGGTTGGATTATTATTTTTTTTTCCAAAAATCTGGGCACCAAAATGAAAAGTGTTTGAAAAATTTTCCTTTTCAAATATACCCTTTGCCTGTTTTTGTCTCAGATTTCATTCTCTCTCTCACATTTTGTTGTCTCCTACGTCGTTCTCTCCCTGCTTCCTCTGTTTGACAATTGGTTAGTGGTTCTCCGTTCTCGGTGATTGGTGGAGATGGGAAGTCCCGAACAAAAGCTTCGTTGGAGCAAGGTAAATGCGTTGTTGGGTCTGATATGGTTTTGGGTTTGGGTTTTTGGGTTCTTGGGTTCTTGCGATGTTGCGTTCTTGTTGTCGGTTTTCGTTGATGTTGTGGTTAGGGTATTTGGTTTTTGGTTAGGGTATTCGGTTCTCGGTTCTTAGTTTTTGGGTTTTTTGTTATTTCCTTTTGTGTTTACATTTGTTTTATTTTTGGTTGAGCAGTTGACGGTTCGTCATTATTTTTCAACGATGTATGTTTGCACTTTGAACGAGTACTTGATGGATGAGCAATGGTTCGTCATTATTTCTCAGACCGAACATGGTGGAATGTCGCAGAACACACCGAATGTAATGTGCAACACCGAACCACAATTGAACACCTATGTGAGGATGGGAAGAAGAATGCGTTATAAGAGTCAAGCCTTGAGGACACCATACACAGGAATTGTAGGACCTAGAAATAAAAATTAGTGATTATTGTATGGTATTTTGAATAGGACAAAAACTTGATGTTGAATGGGACAAGAACTTGATGTTGTAATTAAACCTATATCTTGCAATATATAGTAGATGAATGTTTGGTTGCATGTATTTATGTTATTGAAGTGATTTATATTTTGATTTGGTATACATTTTAAATTTTGAAGAATCCATTTTGGAAGTGATAATGTTAGTGATATATTGAATTTGACTAAATTGGTGAAGATGATGGTGCTAAATTGTGTGTTGTAATTGTTTACTATTGTGTTGTAATTTCAATTTTTAACAAACTGTTGAACATAATGAGGCACCAATGAAAACATAAGGGACCATAGCTGAAGTTCTGCCATGTCTGGTGCAAAAAACTACATTGTAATCGATTACAAGGGATTGTAAACGATTACGCGTGTCTGAATTGGATTCTGCACATCCTGTTGAATTGAAGGAGCCACCAGTGAACACGTGGGGGACCACTGGTGAATAACAGTGTCTTTTGACCCAAGTCCAGTTGTTTTAGTTGTAATTTTATGTTCTTTAGTGAGGAATGACTGCATCTTAATGTTTTGGGTCCCCCAAGATGGAGGTGGGGACCACTTATTGAGAGATTATAGTGTTAAGTGAAGTTCTGCCATGTCTGGTGCAAAAAACTGCATTGTAATCGATTACAAGGGGTTGTAAACGATTACGCGTGTCTGAATTGGATTTTGCACATCCTGTTGAACTGAAGGAGCCACTAGTGAACACGTGGGGAACCACTGGTGAATAACAGTGTGTTTTGACCCAAGTCCAGTTGTTTTAGTTGTAATTTTATGTTCTTTAGTAAGGAATGACTGCATCTTAATGTTTTGGGTCCTCCAAGATGGAGGTGGGGACCACCCATTGATAGATTATAGTGTTAAGTGAAGTTTTGCCATGTTTGATGCTAAAAACTGCATTGTAATCGATTACAACGGGTTGTAAACGATTACGCGTGTCTGAATTGGATTCTGCACATCCTGTTGAACTGAAGGAGCCACTAGTGAACACGTGGGGGACCACTGGTGAATAGCAGTGTGTTTTGACCCAAGTTCAGTTGTTTTAGTTGTAATTTTATGTTCTTTAGTGAGGAATGACTTCATCTTAATGTTTTGGGTCCCCCAAGATGGAGGTGGGGACCACCCATTGAGAGATTATAGTGTTAAGTGAAGTTCTGCCATGTCTGGTGCAAAAACCTGCATTGTAATCGATTACAAGGGGTTGTAAACGATTACGCGTGTCTGAATTTGATTTTGCACATCTTGTTGAACTGAAGGAGCCACTAGTGAACACGTGGGGGACCACTGGTGAATAGCAGTGTGTTTTGACCCAAATCCAGTTGTTTTAGTTGTAATTTTATGTTCTTTAGTGAGGAATGACTGCATCTTAATGTTTTGGGTCCCCTAAGATGGAGGTGGGGACCACCTATTGAGAGATTATAGTGTTAAGTGAAGTTCTGCCATGTCTGGTGCAAAAAAACTGCATTGTAATCGTTTACAAGGGGTTGTAATCGATTACACGTGTCTGAATCGGATTCTGCACATCCTGTTGAACTGTAGGAGCCACCAGTGAACACGTGGGGGACCACTGGTGAATAGCAGTGTGTTTTGAACGTTGTATGTGATTATCTAGTGTTTTACTGTCCATTAAGTATGGCTTTATTTCACTACTTAAGATTTTGTCAAATATAATACAGGAAACATTGGTTGTTCAATGTCATGGACCATTGTACGTTGACGTTGTTCATTGGTTGTGTTCCCTTCGGAACTCACACTCCCTCTTCATTCTGCACATAACCAAAGGAGGAAACAAACTCATATCTTATTCTTTGTTCATTGTCATGGACCACTGTATGTTGACGCCATTGCAACTGCACATATTTCATACAAATAAATCAATGGCGGTGGATTAGGGTTCACAAAACACAAAAAAATAAAGACAACAAAAATAGACTAGTGTTCGAGAAGCGAGACAATGAGAAAGAGAGCNACAACGNGAAAGACACCCAAACCCAAAACGAAACAAAGCCACAACACTAAACAAACCCAAAACGAGGAAAGAACTTAAGTGAAAACGCGAAAGACACCCAAACCCAAAACGAAACAGAGCCACAACGCCAAACAAACCCAAAACGAGAAAGAGAGCTTACCGATACATAATGATTGCGAAAGATCTCTTTTGGTTGCCTTTGGATGAGACGACGCGTTAGGGAGAAATGTGAGAGATGAAGCGAATGGAGAAAGGAGGAGGTGAATGGAGAGAGGAGGAGGCGAATGAAGAGAGGAGGAGGCCAATAGAGAGAGGAGGCGATAGACCCAAGCCAAATTGAACGAAGGATAAAAATGAAACCGCGAAAATTAAATTTCATACGTTTCGTTTTCCAAAATTACCCTCCGGATCATTTAAAAAAGAGTTGAGTTTCTTCACCCAAACAACCAACCGAACGAGGCCATGTGGCGTGTGTCAAAAGTGTGTTAAATGAAGAGTGTCAACGAAACATTTTCCTTATTCAAATCACCCATCACTATAAAAAAAAGTTATGATTTTAAAGCACCACTTCTAATAAAACATGGTATTTCAAAATCTAATTTGAATTGTATTTTTATAATAAAAATTTGTTTTTATAATAGAAGACATGATCTGAATCATAGTTTTTTTTTAAAAAAAAATAAAATAATAAAGTCATAATTTAAAATATGATTCTATTCTAACCAAAGATAAGTGCAGGTTTACTATTTCTTTTTTAAATTTAACTTCAATTTTAAAATATGATTTTAATACTATTTAAAAAAAGTGATATTTTAGAAGACACATTGTATCTCAAAACACAACGTCTCCATATTCTGTACCTTTTTTTTTAAATTGTTTTCAAATTATCCTAAAACCAAAACAACCTGTATAACAAATTTATGTACACTGCATGCCTCTCACTGTTGTGCAGCTACTTCTGATTATATATATGTATATATGTACATGTATTGTCCTAATCATGCAGCATGCTGGTTTTGTTGGATATTATTATTATTATATGAACAAAAGCATATGCAACATGCCATTTGAGTTGGTAAGCCAATTAAAGCATCAAAGCAAGATTAATTTATTTTATTTTCTGTTATTCTCTGACATGTTTGGACCAGTTTATGTTAAAATTAATTGAAGTACTATTGAAAATAAATTCTACATCTTAAAGTCCATTGGTGAAAGAAAAGTTGGTACATATGCAGAAATAAATAGTTGTGGACGGCATTCATTTGGAAGACACAAGATCAAATAGTTAAGAAAAAGATTAGAAAATTGAAAGACATGGCAGCAGCAATGTCGTCGTCAGATCTGAGTGAATTCGTGATGGTTAAGGGAAATGGTGTAAAGGGTGTTTCTGAGATGGGTCTGAAGAGTATTCCGAGAGAGTACATTCAGCCGTTGGAAGAGAGAATGGTGAAGGTTGTGCATGGAGAGTCGATTCCCATCATTGACATGTCGAATGAGGATGATAATGAAGTGCAAGATGCGATCTGTGATGCTGCTGAGAAATGGGGTTTCTTCCAAATCATCAATCATGGAGTTCCTCTGCATGTGTTGGAGAATGTGAAGGATGCAACTCATAGGTTCTATGAGATGCCACCTCAAGAGAAGGTTAAGTTCACCAAACAGAGTTCAGTTTCCAAGCATGTCAGGTATGGCTCTAGCTTTAGCCCTGAAGCTGAGAAAGCTCTCGAATGGAAGGATTATCTCAGTTTGTTCTATGTTTCTGATGAAGAAGCTCAGTCAACATGGCCACCTGCTTGCAGGTAATCTTATATTTTTTTAGGTTTAATTTTTTTTTTCTAAGATATTCAGTTTAGTCTCCACTTTTGAAAATGTCAACCTTTAGTCCTTATCATATGAAAAACTTTTGATTTGTTAACGAATAGAACTAATTTCATATATTTTTCATATCATAGGGACTAAAAGTTGATATTTTTAAAAGCGGGAACTAAACTGAACATCATAACTTAACAGGACAAAAAAGGGTTTAAACCTATTTAATATTATATGTTATGTTTTATATGTTCAATTCTTCATGTTTGTTATTTTAAATATGATATTATTTTTTCCAACTAAAGAGAGCAACATTTTTACTTGTAGGGATGAAGCGCTAGAATACATGAAGAGATCTGAAATCTTGATAAAAAAACTTTTAAATGCGTTAGTGAAAAGGTTAAACGTGAATGAAATTGATGAGACCAACGAAGCATTATTTATGGGTTCAAAGAGGATCAATCTAAATTATTATCCTATTTGCCCTAACCATGACCTAACGGTAGCAATAGGGCGACATTCAGATGTCTCAACCCTTACTATTCTCCTTCAAGACGATACCGGCGGCCTCCACGTCCGGTCACCGAACCACCGTGACTGGATTCACGTGCCACCGCTCTCCGGTGCTCTAGTGATCAATATAGGCGACGCACTCCAAGTGATGAGCAATGGACGATACAAGAGTATTGAGCATCGTGTGTCAGCCAATGGAAGTAAAACTAGGGTTTCGGTTCCTATTTTCGTGAACCCTAGACCTTCCGATGCGATTGGCCCTTTGCCCCAAGTTCTTGCTAGTGGAGAGAAAGCCTTGTATAAAAATGTGTTGTATTCGGATTATGTGAAGCATTTCTTCAGAAAATCTCATGACGGGAAGATGACAATCGAATATGCCAAGATATGTTAGTTTAATTCCTATATGGGGATATACTTTGAAGATGCAGCTATTTGAAGTTAGTTAATGCATTATGTAGCTTGAATGTATGTGCTTTCAAAATAAAGAGGCTTTTAGGGTTAATTTTACATCAAGGTGGCAAAAAATATCTAAAGTCAAGGTTTATTTGTATTATAAACCAAGTTCTAAGTTTGTTTTGCTTGCTTATTATTTAAATGTATTTCGTATAATGTAGTAGTAATATTTATTTGTGTGATAAAAAATAATTGCAAATATTATTATTATTAGGTTAAATAGATTCAGTAATTTCTATTTTTGCTGTTTTTCTTCAAGTAGGTCTCTGTATTTCCAAGTTGATCAATTTGGTCCCTGTTATTGCAAAATTAGAGCAATTAAGTCTATTTCGTTCACTTCTCTTGACGATGTTAAAAATCTTGCTTGCTGGCAAGATGAAGTGTCATTTTCAAAAGACGTGACACATACGTGGACTTAAATTATTTGTTTAGGTTTTAAAATAAAAAACGCACGTGCACTAAGTTTGTAAGGTTTAAAGAATTGGGGAAATTAGGGAACAAACACCCTCCCAACAGAGCCACCTCCATATCGAAATTTCCTTTCAGGGTTGCAGGGAGTTCAACTTCATGAAGGCTCTCGCACGTGAGGTCAAAGGTGATTATGAGATCGGGTTGGTCAGGTTCGAGTTTGCGAGTAATGACCCAGTGAAGGGCACCGCCGACCAAGACGCCCATGGTTTGCGCGTAGTAGAGGGCGTAGGGCATGTTAGGGAGGTTTTTCCCGGCGTCGAATTTGAGTGTGTAGAGTTGGACCTGGGAATCGAAGGTGCGATTGTGGAGATCGACAAAGTAAGTAATGCTGACGAGCTTGTAGTCATTGGAGGCGGGATCGTGGCCGAAGCCATGGATGCGGGCTGCAAAGAGGGAAGATTTCGGGCAGTTGAAGCAGTCAGCGGGGAGAATCCGGTGCTTGCGGAGGTGAGGGTTCCATAAGGCGATGTCGGCGACGTTGGAGATATAGATGAGGTTGTTGCAAGAACCGAGAACCTTGATGTTGTTGCTGTAGCACATGAGAGGGTGAGTGATTTCGAGGGGTTTCTTGAGGGATTGAGGGTTGACGGTGTAAAGGTGGGAGCGATGACGGAGAATGAGGGTGGTGTGGGATTTGCTGAGGTGGAATAGGATGAAGTGGATGGTGTCGATGAGGGAGCGCCACCAGTTGCAGGTGGAGCGGAGCTGCAACGCTGACTTCACCGGCAGACGAGACAGGATTTCGGTGATTACTTCCACCGAAAGATTTGCCATCACTGGGATTGCATGTAACCGGAATTGATTCCTATTGCTGCCACTTGATTCTCATGAATTGGGATTGATTTTCTATTTTTTTTTTATGCTAGGGTTTGCTTCTGAAGAAGACTCAGTGTTTCCAACAGGACGAACAACAAGAGTACTCCTTTGACATCCTCTTCGAAGAAGAACGACAACAACCTATTCCTACCAGATCCATCCCTCACAAAAAGTTATCAACCAACACCCTTCCAAGAAGAACCACCACCCTTTTCAATTAGGGATTTTGCAGCTTTAGCTTAGGGATGGATTTAATCAAATCCAAAATTGACAACTTGCAATAGCTAAACACGTGTATGTGAATTGTAAATTAAGTCCACATCTTAAAGTGGTTATGTGTCACGTCTTTCGAAAATGACAACTCATCTTGCCAGCAAGCAAGATTTTTAACACTCTCAAGAGAAGTTAATGGAATGGACTTAATTGTTTTAATTTTGCAAAAATAAAGACCAAATTGATCAACCTGAAAATACAGGAAAACCTACTTGAAGAAAAACAGCAAAAATAGAGATCATTGAATCTATTTAAATTATTATTATTATTATTATTATTATTATTATTATTATTATTATTATTATTATTATTATTATTATCATCATCATCATCATCATCATCATTAATAACAATAACAATATATATGAAATTTATTCATAAAGATAAAATTATAATTTTACATTTTAATTTATTAAAATATTTTTTATTTATCACATTCATTAAATCATTAACAAACAACATAATTTTTTCTTCAAATTCTTCTCCTTCTAATCTAAGTAAACAAATTAAAGCTTAAAAACCTCAAATTAACCTACAAGATTTGTCTTATTTGATTCTTAAAATTATTCAAATTAAAAAAAAAGTTGCTTTCTCTTTTTATATTTATTTTGAAGTATGGGTTAAAAGAAAATAAAAAAAATAACAGCAACCCTTTGTGTTTGTTAAAATATATAAAAAGGAGAAAAACTATACCATTACAAATTTGTCAACATGTGACCAAAGCCATTTGTTCCACCTTCACTCCGTTATTAGTTTTAGTAACATTTTCTTTGTTATATTTATTTATTCAAATTGTTACGGAATGTAAAGTATAGGGATATTTAAAAAAAAAATGTTATTATATATATATATATATATATATATAGTGAATTTTATTTAAAATGTTACTATAAATAATATTAACAGCAATATTCTAACATTTTTATGTTATAATAAATATATTAATTTACATCATAATATAATTTTAATAAAATGTTACAAAAAATAAAAAATTATTATCTAAAAAAATATTATATGGTTACTTATAAGAAAAAGGTTAAATATGTTTTTAGTCCTGTACTTTAGAGTGATTTTGGTTTTAGTCCCTCTTTCAAACTATAGTACAAGAGTTTTCTAAAGTTGAAAAACTAAATTATACTATAGTTTGAAAGAGGAACTAAAACCAAAATCACTCCAAAGGGACTAAAATCATATTTAAGCCATGTTTTTAGTTTCCGGAAGAGAGTCTTAAGTTGAGAACCCTAACTTCTTATAATTTTTGTTGATGGAGCTCAATCTGAATCTTAATAGCAGCTCCTTAAATCCGTGCCTCGTATCTTCCATTAATTCGAAATTTCAATTCCTTTCGTGAATTATTGATCCCTTTTCTGAACCCACAATCCTCTGTAAAACCCCAATTCCTTTAACCTCAACATTGCTTCTCCCAAACTTAGGAATTAAATTTGGGAGGCTTCGCGGAAGGCAGGTTTTGATTCTTGTCTGTGTTTTGCTGATTAATTTGGCGGAATTCATTCATGTTTTAATTATTGTTTCTATTTTGTTGATTAATGCTGTTTCATTCTGGCTGCTGTGTACTTTGCATAAGAGAAAATGTGTTTACATTGTCATTTTCTGGTGCACTATCATCAAGCAATCTTTTCTTGGATCCCAACGGTCTCTCCACAAAGGATTCTTCGCTGTTTTCTCTCTTTCTCCGGTCCCTCCCTCCTTCAAAATGTTGTTGTTGTTCATCATCTGAATCTGACCTCCTCTGCCCTTGATCCAATTGCATCCCCCCATTGATGATATGTTATGCATTTTGGAATGGGTGTTTTAATAAAAAAAAAAAAATCCAACATAGTGAGCATATCTGGAAGCATAACTTCACGAATCGAATTCTGAAGCATGAAATTTAATTTTAGTGTTTTACTACTTTTTTTTTCTGGAAAAACACAGACAAATAGACATAGTGAGCATATAGAATCTACTTCATAGTGTAAGAGATTTGTTACGTGGTCCTGGAGCTGTTTATTCAACGCAAACCAACTTAACAGCTCAAGAGCATGGCCATGACTTAGTAGGTTGTTTCCACATTGGCAGCAATTACCACATGCTCATCTCTAGTTGTTACGATGATTCTACTTCCTGATCCAAACCAACTGTATTCCCCAATGAAAGACTCCAGTTGCTGCAATCAATTAGCATCACCAACCACTATGAGAACCTTTTTACAGTAAAGTCTATTTTTTATCTGATTAATTCCTCTATATTTGTTTCCCACTTTCAAATCTCTGTGGTTCAAAACCTCTGAAAGAAGTGCTTCTTATAGTTGAACTTTTCCAAATCTTTTGACTTGAAACTTCTCTAACATTTTCAATGAAAACACTGCCCTCATACTGATTAATAATGTGGTTATAAACAGACTTAGGAACTGTAGTTTTTCCTATTCCCACACTTCCATAGATTCCTATAGACCACACATCATCTAATCCAATTTCCAAAAGTGATTTAATATCTCACACTGGGGAATTCAGTGCAACAGGATGTTTAGCTACGCTGAAAGTTGTGGGATTCAGTGTACTGAATATCTCTTCAAAAATTCTTTTGAAAAACTGAGATTTCACTCATCTCCTATGTGCCACCCAGACAAAGTAGCTACTTCACATAGAGCTACCCACTGTCTTTTCACCTTGTCCACATCATAACTTACCCTTATGGTTTGTCAAAGCTTCTTCAAAGTTTTCCTTTTGTTCTCTCACCTGAGATGGACTAATTTGATAAAAAAACAGGCAAACCAAGATGACCTTTGGAATCCTCACACTCAAGGATCTTAAAGAGTTCATCTAAGCAAAAAGTGGAAGAAACGTAAGTCTTGTATAATATGAGAACTGTGATCCTTGAGTCTTCAAAAACACCAAAAAAGTTGAGGTGAAATTTTCTCTCTCCTCTTGAGCTCCTTGTAATCTGTGAAAGTTCTGAATCCTTTTTGACCTAAACTTGTTCTTCACTTGGAAATTATGATTGCCTGCTTTCAGATCTTGATTGTCTAAAAACGAATGTAGGCATTATGAGATATTGTAGATATTTTTTAAAATTTCATATCGGTGAAATGTCTACCTTCTGTGTAACAGCGTATTTCTTGCAGTAAAATGGATATAAAAACGGATGATTAAAGAAGTAAAAATCATCTTAGCTTTGGCTTTCTTTTGTCCCCCTGCTCCATAAATGAAAAAGAAAAAACGTAGTGCTGATAATGTGTATTTGATCATAAGAAATACATTTCTTTTTTGAAGATATGGACTTAAACGGTGCTGTTGAGGACATAATGCCTTGGGAAGGGACTCTATCTTCAAGTGATTTTTTCCTTTCTGCTCGTACATTTTCTGAGAAGTGGAAAATGTTCAATCCTTCCTTTCCTCCATGGCAGTGGATCCTGTGTCCTAAACAGCATTTGGTTGCTTCTCATAAGGTTGGATTCTCTAAATGCTCTGCATTATTGCTCTATGCTTATGCTTAGCAGCTTTCTTTGTTTTTGTCTGTCAGGTGGAAGGATACTTGTCCATGGAGAACATGTGCCATATCAAATCAAGTGAGGTCTGCCAGAAATTTAGTTTACTAATACATAGGTAATGGTTGATTATATGTAATCCACTGGATTGTGATTGTCATCACAGGTAGAAGATTGTAATAGAAGTCTGACATGGAAAGAAGATAGCAACGATTCGCAGAGAGAAGAGCCCTTTGATTGTGGCACTTTAGTATGTATGACCTATATGATGTCTATAATCTAACTTCATTAATTTCATACCCTAAATTTGGTTATTATTATTCTTGGAATTTTCAACACTCTCCTTTAATCCTACTACTACTTACAACAGTGTATTTTTCCCTCTCTATTAGGTCCAGAGCATGAAGTAAACCACTATGATTTTCACATCGTCTACAGTTCTTCATATAGAGTTCCAGTCCTGTATTTTCGTTCATACCATAGTGGTATGTTTACGTTTCTTACTATGGAGTTTATGTATGATAAGCATGTTCTTCATAGAGTTCATGTCTTCTATTTTGGTTTATATCATAGAAAGTAGACTTTAAATATAACTCAACACTCCTCTCATGATAGGTCTAGCAAACTTTGATAGGATAGGTTTTGATACCATTTTAGAAAGTAAATTTTAAATCTAACTCAATATTACAAAACCAGTTTGGAAGATGAAATTTACACCTATTTATATACTATATTTTAGTTATATATGGCTTGCACCCACCCGGTTTGGAAGATGAAGTCTCCAACAGGATGCATAATTATTAATTATAACTTTGAGCTTTTCATTAAAACAATTTTGAAAACCAAAACCACCTTGTTGTTGTATTATTAGAAAACTTGTTACTTTTAAAGTAATCCAGTGGTTCTATTCAATGTTTATGTTGATAGATGTTGATATAAGAAATGCTGGCTACATGCAGAGCTTATATCTGTCAGGTTGGATGGCTTAAGGTTATACAGCAGAGCCATGTAGCTGTAGTCAGATCTGAAGCTATCTTGTAGTTGTAAAAGATATCTAATTTGAAATATGTAGGGAAGTAAACTATAAGGAGGTCTCATAAGCCATCCACTAAAACAATTTTGAATATAGATGATTTTTTAAAATTTGGTGTCTTAACTTTTCCGATCTTATCATCGTCATGAAAGCAAAAACTATTTGTGTTGAATTGAACTATCTCATTTATTTACATCTGCATTTGTATATTTCAGTATATAATATAATTTCTTTTATTGAAATCAATAATATTCACTTTATTTTTGATGCTGTTTAATTATGCAGATGGGCAACTATTGTCTTTCAATGAAATTGAAAAGGATCTTCCCTGTAACTCTGCAAAGTTACTATTAGAATCGAAATGGACATTTATAACTCATGAGGTAAATTATTGGTTTTTCTTCTGTTTCTTTAGTGAATTTTTTTCTCGATTTTTCATGATTATAGTGTACTAAGATTTCGCATCTGTTGAAAATATACAAAAAGTATATTAATATTTGGTCCACTTGGCCTTCTGCTTATGATTATTACTTTAATGAAATAAATTTTATAGATACGGAAGTAAAATGCACTTGGCCATTAAATTTAGTCTGTAAATGCAATTGGCATTAACTTCCGCATTTATAAACTGTGGATTACTTTTGAAAAACTCAAAGTGAATAAAGGAGTACTTCCAGATGGGTTGATTTTAGCAAAATTGAATTTACTAGTTTTTAACTACATCTTATCTTAAAAGTAACCATAATCTGCATACTGTCATTTGATATGTTCTAACCCCTGTACTATACATTAACTGGTTTCAGTGTATATCTTGTAGGAACATCCACATTTGAATAGACCATGGTACAAATTACATCCATGTGGGACGAGTGAATGGATGAAGCTCCTCTTCGACGGTGATTCATCTTTGAACAGAAATGGTTTTGTTATTGAACGCTATCTGGTTTCCTGGTTCTCGGTCATTGGACAAGTAGTTGGTCTCAAAATTCCTTTGGAAATGCTGGATACTGTAGTTTCTAACGATTCTTAGACTTTTGTTCATGCTTGCACAAAAGCAATATAAATGAAAAAAGGACAAAGAAAGTTTCTGCCCGCCATTTATGATTACTGCTGCAGTTGCCATTTGTACATAGCAATGTTTCTCCAGCATAAAATGAATGGTGAAATATATATTTGTACATGTTTTTAACTGGTAAATGGGCTATGCAATTGGAGCCAAGAGTCTGCGTTGAAATTTCACTGAATATAATATTGTTTGATTTACAATTTGGTACAATCAAACTAACTTATTTGCTACGAGGTTTTTTAACGAGTTCTAACTTCTAGACGTTGTGTATACCTTTTATAAATCTCTTTGATTTTATTTTTTTTGTTAATTCATTTTAAGAACTCTTTTGGTGCAATCAGTAAACTACTAAATTTCTAAGTTTTCGTTTGATAATTTATAAGCTTTTACTAGCTTTTGAGCCAGTTTTATCATACACGTCTTAATTTGCAGCCATCAATGTGAATTTGTATATTAAAGGAGCATGACTCAGTTGTGACTGATAAAATGGATTTTTTTTTATCAGTTCTTCCTTTGTCAAATATAAATTTAACTCCCAATGAGAAGTTTGGAAACAAATTTCGATTAAATTAAAACAGTTTCTCTATGTATACGTAGTTCTATTTGTACACTATGTTTTTAATGGCCATTTATAATTAATATTTCAATCAAGATAAATTTTATTAATGCGAAATTCTCCAGAATTATTTTATTGTGTCATTTAAAGGTCATAACTTACCAAGCTCATTTCATCAAGTGTTAACATTGCTAGGGTGTGCAGCTCCTCACCATGTGCTCATAATTGTAAGAAATAGTAATCAAAAGGAAAAATACGTGTTCATCAAATGGGTAAATAAGAAATTTTAACAGATACATCTTTGGCATTTCCATGCTAAAGATACCATGTTTATATTATCCACCACATTCAATAATCATCAGAAATTTCTTTCCATGGTTGATACAAAATTTTACCACTATCATTCAATGGCGCAACTATTTGTCACTATACAAGAATACAGCTCACCTGCATATTACATCTAAAATGACAATCTTTTCCTAAGGTTTAAAAGATGCATTTAAGAATCAAATTCTACAATTTACTCCATATCATCAGAAGCTTTACTTTGGATTCTGTTGAAGTGAACAAGGAATTCTGTATTACCCTCGGCACCTTTCAGAGGAGACTCAATCGAACCTTTACAACAGAATCCAAAATTCTCTACTCCCGTTATAATCCTCTCAAGAACCTGAATTGCAGAAATCAACCACTTTCACAATAAGCCAAATATTGGTGTTAAAATAATTATTAAACAATAAACAAAGCTACAAATATGAGAAACTTTTAGCGGTTTTTATCCTACTAATTACCAAATTTTATAAAATTACGTTTTTGAGCAGACACAGATGGATACATTGAGAAAGATAAGCCATCAGATGTTTGTCCTCAGTCAAAATGTATTTCCATTTTTCCTCCTTTCTTTGTTTATAGAATTAAGAATCATGAATATATGAATATAGTTCCAACATTTTGCAATGTGCCGTTGATAATTCTCACTACACTGCAGTTAGTGCAAGGGTCCTCACCCAAGATTGCTGCTTATGAAACGAATCTCAAAATTTATACGTAGAACACAATGGAGTTGAGACTTTAGTTTCATACTACAAAAATCTAACAGAACAGACAAACCAGAGATCTAAACTTCATTTATTGCTCAAATTTTCTGAGTCAGCATCCTTCTTTCCGTTTATTATAAAACATTATTGTAAACGAATAGATAACAAAACAGAATCCTCTACATATGAATCACAATATAGGCTGTGTGGTACGGTAAAGAAGGTAGAAAGTTGATCTTGCCCAGAATTACAATTTTTCCAAAAGGTTGTTTGTTCTTGGTTTTTAACTTAAGAAGGCTAATGTATTCAGTATACAACAGAAGAATGTATTGAGAGCGAAAATGCTGAACACAAATATTACTATTAGTAATAGATAGAGATATTGCCATATATAAAGTCTACTCTGTCTCATATAAGGTGTGATTTCTTGCTTAACTTAGCTAATTCAAATTAGATGGTGTTAGAAGAGATAAAATTGAATATAGGGCCTAACATAAAGCACTTTGTTTGCCCGTTTGGTTCAACACTTGTCTTCAGATAGTTTTATTTCTATTAATTAGATCTTGAGAACGAACAATCTGATCAGACAGCAAAAACTGACGCACCTCTTGATGAACAATGGGATCTTTAACTATCCCTCCTTTTCCTACCTGAACAGAAAATTACATAAAGAAGTTAGAAATAATATCTATTTATTCTTTATTTACAAGAGACTGGGACAACAATGATGATTATTTAATACAAAACTAAAACGAGTATAATCCCACGTGCTGCCAAATATTAATTCATTATTGGGAGAAAGATTGTCATGAATTACATTGACTTGACACACAATCTATGCAGCAAAATGAACAACTCGACGTCACATCGGTGATATGCTTTAAAATTTGAAAAGAGTGTATCTTAGCAATTTATTTGAAAAATAATATCCTTGAAAATCCCATATAAAATCCATTAGCCGAGAACCAAAGAGGCCATCCCGTGACAATCTAGGGAAACATATCCCCTAGATGTCCCACCAGCATTCTACTTAAACGAAAGACACCTACACAGAATTATTATACCCTCCTGGTACTACTCAAATCCCTCAAATTTATCTTCCGATCCTGATGCAATCTGAGGGATACACCAAGTTCACCAAATATGCTTATAAGCAATCTCTCAATAAATCAAGACCAAAGGAGAGTAGAAAGAAGTGAATGAAACAATTTCAAGGGCGTGCATGTAGTATTTCATCCAGTTACCAAAACTTATTCCATATATCGTATAGCCAAGTAGAGAATATTTAAATGTACATATTATAGCTGTCAATAACAAAACAGACAGTTAAACTATAAAAAAAGAGTATGTATTCCTCACTTGAGATCTACGAGCTTCAAATTGTGGTTTAACCAAAGTCACTAATGCTGCATTTTCCTTCATGACATTGACCACAGCAGGCATGACCTATTAAAAGAATCCAAGAACATTTAGTGGATCAAGAAGGCTAATAATAATACCCCTAGTTCCTAGTTCAGTGAAAATCATCTAATGTGTCTTCCCTTATCCTTCTCAGGTTGCTTACAAAGGATGAACAACCTCTTAATCAAGAGAAACAGGAAGCAAGATTATGATGGTAAACTTTCATTTTCATTTCAACTGAAATAGGAATATAGGATTATGTTTGACCTGATTTCAGGGCTTACCAAGAGAATAGAGATGAATGAGAGATCTAAAGTCACCAAATCAACATTTTGTGGGAGTTCAGTAAGATATCTTAAATTTGTCCGTTCTATCACTGATACACGTTCATCTCTTCGAATTTTGTCAGCTACCTAAATAAGTTAACAATCATAGCCAATAGTGAATCACTATGTGTGATTGATATGCAGTGACAATGAAGAAAATGAGTTGGTAAAGGTTATAGCAACCAAGAAGGGTACAGAAAATGAAAATGAATGATTTAATAAGTTACCTGTCCATAACCTACGTCAACTCCATAAACATGTGATGCACCATACTGAAGTAAGCAGTCAGTAAATCCTCCAGTTGAAAGCCCAGAATCAAGGGCTACTTTACCAGTAACATCAACACCAAGCTGTTCGATGGCAGCTTCCAACTTATGTCCAGCTCTGCATTGATGTAAAAAGGCCAAACGAAGAAGACAATTTCAGCAGAGTAGCAGTAGAGATATTATTTCAAATAAATTGAGCTTAATGTCTTCACCTACATACATATTTGGGAACATCTGCTATTATCTCCACAACAGCCTTTTCAGGTACAGGGGTACCAGCTTTATTTATCACCTTCCCGTCCACATATACTTTGCCTGCATCCCAAAGTTAAAAGTATTGCTTAATAATATGTCGAGTTTTCTCACAATGAACAAGCAGAAAAAGAGTCTAGATGACCAATCACTCCTGATTGCCAAAATAAATATGCACATACATTTAAGTGTACTGAGTAAACGAATGATAGGAAGCACGAAAAAGAAAGAGAAAAGAAAGAAGGTTCTGAAATACATCAGTTGCATTGCAGTACCCTGTTTTTGAGTTGCATTACATTTTACCAGAAGTTTTAAATAGGTTCAGACTTTATTATACTCTAATTTGATAACTTTTATCAGGCAGAAGTTCAATTAAAAATATTCTTTTAGGCACAGCATACCAGCATACAAATCAACTCATGTAAGATCCTAGAACGTCATTCAGATAAAACTATAAGGATATTTCAACTTATGTTAGCTCTCGGTGCAAACCTTAGCAGATGATATTACTACCACATGCTCATACAATCTAGCATTGCAAATTTAACATCAAAGGACGAGGCAATGCTGCACATTCGATTATCATGAAATTATATTTACTAAAGAAAATATTAAAAGGAGAGAAGTTAAAAGTAGGGAAGACAACAAATACTCACACACAAGAAAAGAAAAAGAAAACAGCAAAGGAACTGGTTCAATCTCTTTTAGATACATAAAATTAATTTCCCTTTTACAGCAGATAACTGCTACATTCAGTTGGCCTGTGATTTATATAGCCCAGGCGAGCTGCTTGACTGAGCATCTTATATACCTACGAAGCAACAACACCTTTTGTAGGATAGCATGTCAAAGTGTCTGACACTTGTTGGACATGCCTCCAACATGTGTCCAACACTCCTCAGCCATTTCATTTTTTTTTTTTTTTGCTCAGACACCTTTTCAGCAACATCTTAGATGCCTTTTAAAACGGATGAGCATGAGTAAAGAAAGTGAACTGACACCTATTCTTGATTAAACACTTCCTAGACACTACTATGATACAAAAGTATAAAAGAAATTAAAGGAAAATAACTTGTATTAAAAAAATGCATGACTCATTTTTTCAGGTTTGTTTCTATAAGACTTAACCAGATATTTTAACTATTAGGATACATGTGCCGTATTTTACTCTGAAGAATGTTATTACATGAAAACTATAATATAATTTGTTTTTATAATGTGAATTGTACAAATCTTTATTCTCAAATTTAGATTTTTGTTACATTAATTATATGTATATATATCAGTGATGTCATATTTTTTACATTAGCTGTGTTATTGTGTTTGTATCAGAGTACCGTGTGGGTGAGTGCTTCAGAGCTACATACTAACATTGAAAATGAAAACTGAAATTAGTTACCTTGCAAAATCCATGATTGGATAACAGATCTACTGTATTGCTGATATTTTTCAAGACATATTTCATCCAGCCGCTTTTTCCTAAAAGGTAAAAACACAAATAGATACACAATATTAGTGTCAACAGTACAATATTAAAAAAATATATCCACAAATCTTGAAAAGACTCTTGATGATACCGAAAGCATGACACTAAAAAGAAGCAAGGTAATCCCACCACAGATCTTGTAAATTAGAATCTCCTAATACTTTATCTTCCCATAGTGGTACTTTGATCTTTTCTTTCTAATAATTTCTCTCATTCAAGTAAAAACAAAGTAAGACTTAACAATCATTATGATTTTATTCAGTGATCATTTCATTTAAGTCCTTGTTGTTTTCAATTTATTATTTTCCAATTACATCTAAAGGTAATTTTGTCCACATAGCAATACTTCATCCAAAATATTTCACTAAGTAGTAGCATGCTGTGTTGGAAACATTTTACACGTAAGACTACTAATCAATAGAAAGGTTTTTTGCTGTTCTACGTTTGGGACTAACAATAAGCAGCATCCATGATTGTTTGAGGCATCATCATTTAGTAAAATAAATTGGATAAAGTATTGTCAAAAGGACAACAATAGATGCAATTGATAAAAGAAAAAGCAAATCACTTCCCCATTTATGAACAAACTGAATGCCAGCTAATCGGTGTAAATAATTCGTCTTGGTTATATACAAACTGAGCATAAGTTGAACAACCAAAGTTCTTGCAATATCTATACACACCACAAATAAGTCTTATTTATTAGGCTCTGGCTCCAATACAGGTCGTTTAAATAGGTTTGGCCAAGGAACCAGAGTTGCCAAAATTTTTAGAATCTACAGGCTTCCACATTAAATTCTAAACTTATCACACCTTTAATGTGAGTGATACCATTATCAACCATACTAAAAGCACAATTACCATGACATTATATTATTACCACCAAACTAAAAATAATAATAAGAAAGAAAGCATTATTGCCAAGCACTGCAACTTCAAGTGCATTATACAAGCCCTAGCTTAGAAACCAATATAACTGCAAAATAATTTGCTTTATTTGTGTTATGACCTCTGAAAATAAAACAACAGAATCAAGGATGAAAAGTGCACCATCAAGGACAACTAATTATATTATTTAAGAGATATGCAATTTATTTAGTTAGTTATGATATTTTTATCTTTAGATTATCATAGAATAAGTTATTTAAATATTTTATCTTTAAATTATCTGAGAAATAGTTATTTAAATATTTTATCTTTAGATTATCTTAGAACCACAAGATTAGGTTACCCATGATGGTGCACTTTTCATTCTTGATTCTGTTACTTTATTTTTGGAGGTCATAACAATTTGCTCTATCATGTTGGTTAAATCAAAACACCATGACATAATGATGCAACCACCCGCATCATTAGATCCTGACTCTACTTTGTTTCGATGAATGACTCCAAAAGCAGGCAGATTATGTAAGAATCAACACAATGAGCTGAGATACGAAAGCTTACTTCTTCACTTGTACAACCTTTCCTGATTTTACAGTAGCATAGCTCCTGAAAGAAGTTGGAATCTGAGTTCTGTCCCATCTCACTAAAGTTAATTTCGTGAAAAATAACAGCAAAGTATCAGTGCACCTCACATTTTTCACAATATACAAGATTATTATTTAGAGGGAAGCCTGTGCAAAACTAATCTGTTCACAAACAAATGAGCATCCTATCTATATACAGAAATATATAAATATGATACGAACTTTTAGCATACACATTTTTGCTTACTTCTTACTGTCTTATTGATGCATTGTAATTGTAGACTCTTTAATTTCAGCGTCCTTTTTGAAGTAGTTTTACGTTATAGATTAAATTTTTTCAATCTCCCAATCTTATAATAGGAAATAAAAAAGTTGGTGTCAGTCTCTGAACTTTCTCTCCATTAACATTTTCCGCCCTCTCATCTATAGCCGCAATCTGGACAGTTAAGTCACTTGCCAAGTCATGTGACAGGTAGTAATACGTAACTTTTTTTGTAAACTGTGTTTTCAATGGTTCATCAATTATCAATTGATTTGACATAATCGGATTATGGATTTAAAAGAAATCAAGAACATAGCTTCTTTTCACTAGTAATAACTTAAAAGACTATACAAAGACAACATATATCATGGTTTATTTCACCCTTTAAGTGCCATTGATACACCGTATTGTAGACTCTATTTCCCATTTTTTGAAGCAGTAAATACGCTATAAATTAATTATTTCCATTTTCCTCTTGTTGTAAATAAATTAATAAAAAAAAATGCAAACAAAAGTGTTTACCTTTTTCATAATAATAATAAGGCTACAGAGAAATGTTAACTGTTTTCTGAAATTTATGGTTTTTTCCTACGTATCTCTTCACACAGAGTGTTCCTAACACCCATTTAAAGCTAAAATATAACTTCGGTCCTTCACCTAAATTTTTCTTGATTCAATTTGGGACCTTAGGTTTAAAAAGTTTCTCCATAATCTCTTAAAATGACTCTATTGCCCAAATTGGTATTTCCTTGTAAACTTCCTAACGTCATCATGCGGACATTTACCACAAATCAACTAAAATGCTTAAATTTTGGATGACCATTCTCATAAAAGACCTATTTAATTTCATCTCCCCACTTTAACAGAAGAGAGTAAAACTCATTAAATTCAGAACATGAAATGGGCGATTCAATAAGCTAAAATTGGATTATTAAATTAAATAAGTTAAAATGGGTGATTCAATAACTTAAAAACTAAATTTAAAAAAAAAATTATCCATAAACTAATTTTAACACAAATTTCATTCATTCTTTATCTTTTCATCTTTCAAAAGAGCTAATGAAGAGATATTTGTGCATTCGGACCCTCAGACTGAACAGAGATGTGGAAATAAATTTATATTTTGACCAAATAACAACAACAAGAACAATAATTTGAGAAGATATTCGATAGAGCGTACCTGAGAATGGGCGCTTCGGAATTCGAAGCCGAGAAAGAAAGGCTAACGTTGTCTCGTTGTGAAAACCTCGTGAGATGGTTACGGGGTGCTTCAGAAACTGCAAAGCCATGTTTTTCTCTGATGAACGAAGTGAAGCTTTCAAAAGCCACTATGGCTTAAGATTTTGATTTTCGATTTTAAACTCCAAATGTGGGACTGGAAGAAAATATGAAATAGTACACACGTTTTTATTTTCAGTATCTCCATTTTCATTTTTATTTTATTATATGTTATATTAAATTTGCCACTTAGAAGAAGATCAAATCTGATAACTTGATTTTTTTAAAATATTTATTTATATATGTATAATTTAATCATACGCTTTTTAATTATTGTAATTTTTCGCTAGCACTATAATTTTTAATAATTTTATTCATTTATTTATTTTTATTTTTATTTTTTATTTGTTTATTTATTTATTTTTCAAGCAAATACATATAATTTAGTTTGTATTTTTATAGTCTTTAGTTATTGTTTAAAATTGCTAGCAAAGTCTATCTTTTTGTTTTGATCAATAATTTATTTTGAAAAATATTTGATATTAGTTAGAGAATACTCTAGCACGAAAAGATCGAAACTTTGTTTTTAAATTTTCTACTGTGATATATGTCTCTTTCTTAAGAATATATCTAACAATATCTTATTTTTTTTCTTGAAATCTTTCTCAAAAGTAAGAACAAATAAGAACAAAAAAAAAAGTCAAAAATAGAGGAACAATTTTAGATGGATTGTGTAATGTATGATTTGAGTCAACCCAAGAGAATTTTATCAAATTGACCCGAAAGTTGAACAAAACTTACATAAACTACGAAAATTTTTGCAATTTTGGTTTTCTACTTAGGAAGCATCTTCAAGATCTAAAGTCAATACAAAAAGATCACCTTCATATCCTTTATTTATAACCACATCTTTTGATCCTTCACTTAGTCCATACCTAAATATAATGGCTCAAATAACCACCAGACAATTAGCCACATCCAATAATACCATCATAAACACTAACATAAAATATCGAAATGAGGAATGTGAACTCAAAATTGACCTACTAAATGTTTTGCCAAAATTCAAGGAGTTATTAGGGGAGAATCCACATAAACACTTGAGAAACTTCCATATGTTATGTGAAAACTTTAGATCTCCCAAGATCACATTACAAAACCTAAAAATGAGAGTTTTCCCTTTTACTCTTCAAGGAACAACTCAAGATTGGTGGTACTACCTCTTAACAAGAATTATCAACTGGAAATTATGGAAAGAATTTTCTTGAGAAATATTTCCATGCATCCTGAGTGGCTACCATTCGTAGAGATATTCCTAGAATTAAGCAATGACGCTAAATTTGATACATTGTCGTTAACATTATCAAATTATCACTACTTAACTAAGGCAACTTCAATATTTCCAGGTTAGTAGTTAACAAATCATGTATGAGGCAACTTCAATATTTCCAAGTTAGTAGTTAACAAACTAGATATCTAGTTTGTTAACTACTAACTTGGAAATATTGAAGTTGCCTTGGTTAAGTAGTAATAATTTGATAGTGTAAACAATAGCGTATCATTAATCTATCCCTAAGATCACATCCAACCCTTGTAAAGGTGCACATATAAGAATGACTTTGAATGTACGTCCTTCTATTAACACTAAACATCTATCACAAATTGTCGTCTCTTGAGCACAATACCCAACTCTTGAGCACGAGACCCTGAAACAAATGAGTGTGTCGCTCTAGAATCAAACAAATAGCATAAACTTTTACCAACAATCACACAACACCTAACTATAAGGTTACTTGAACTGTCAGCCTTTGCTCTTGACAATGTATAAACTTTCCCTGAAGCTTGAGGTCTATCACCTCCTGTCTTCTGCTAAGTCTAAAATTGTGCTACAAATCTTGCCATAGTGCTTTGGTTAGAAGCACATTATTTGATAACAGGTCCTTATTTCCCACAACTGAAACACCTCATAACATTGCCTAACTGAGGACACACATTCCTCAAATGTGGCTCTCTATATTGGAAGCATTAAACCTAAGATAGGTGGGACTGCTACCGAGAAGAAAACCCTTTAGTCCCTTGAGAATTGTTCCTAGAATATGGTTTCTTCTTCTCCTTTTGTTTAGGTTTAGACCTATATGGTCCTCCCACCCTTTGTTGTTGTCTTTGCTGACTTTCCACTTCAACCTTTAGCTTCTCCATCACTCTTGCATTCTCTACTAAAGCATGAAATTCCTCAAAGTATGAAACCTTCCCAAATTCTTAAACTGCTCAGCATACTCAAATACTAATATGCCTTCTTGTACCAACTGTAGAAACTCTACTCCTTTGCATACTTCACATTATCTAGGAAACACTCAGCATAAAATTTCTTGAACAACTTCCAAGTGACAGTCTCTCCAAATTCTTCCAAATCATTTTCATACTGCTCCACCAATATATCACTTCCTTGGAAAGCATATACTTGAATATCCTAATCTATTCTTTCTTAAACACTTCTTAGAATCACAAATCCTCTCCATGTATCTAATCCATTAATATGCTTCATTCGGGCTTGTTCCGCCATTAAACTTAGTCGAATGGTATTGTAGGAAATTCTCTAAACTCCACTCTTGGACTTGAGGGCGTGAAGCTTGAGAAGGTCAAGTTGATGCATGAGCCTCTCGTATCTATTGCATGGTAGCCAGATATTGTTGTTGTATTACCTCAATTAATGGCCTAACAGACTCCATTTGTTGCATGGCTATGTTGTGCTACTGCACCATAGAAACATTCTGTTGTTGCATTGTTGAAACAAAAGATTTCATCACCTTTACTAGGTTGAGCATATATGGATTTGTAAGAGGAGGAAAAGGTGACCTAGGTTTTATAACTCTGCCTACACCGAGAAAAGAAACCATTAGTCTATCACAAGACAGTCACACGACTTACTAACATAACACATAAAACACATAACGAAGGCTAAGCAAGCCTATACCTACATATCTCTTAAAGGAACTACTACTCTGATACCAAAATGTAACATTCCATTTAATAGTATATAACTACTAAATAAAACATTATAAATCTTGATAATACACAATAAATAAATAGAATTCATATAAAATATTAATACAATTATCCATTTTAATAACTATAATAAAATAGTATAAGTACATAACACTGAAAGATTGCACAAGTTTTTCCAGAAGAAAACTGAACGTCTTTAAACTAAATTGCTCAAGAATTGTAGTGTAGGATGACACTCAATGCTATGCCGCCTCCACTCAGTGCCAAAGCATTCACAAAACTGGGAGCTCAATGGTGAAAAAGGGCGTTCAATGGTTTAAAGCAAAAATATGTATGGACATGCACAACCAAGCTTGCGCTCAATACCACACATGTACCGCTCATGTCATATCAACTTTCAGCACACTCAGATATATGATTTAAGTGAAATAAGATTTGATGAATTACTCAAATTGATGTTTCTTTTCTAAAGAAATGGTTCAATATAGTTTCTATACCTTAAACTTATACCAATTTGAACAATGCTCAACTCTTTAGTTCTTTGAATCACAACAACTAAACCACAATAAAAAAACTCAATTCAATTATGAAACACAACATCAATCAAATTCAACACATATCATTTTCAATAAAAATATCCAACTGACACACACTGAAACAACTAGTTTCCCTTACCTGAAAGACGACAAATAGCTTAAAGACCCCTAAAGCATTCTTAAACGCATAGGTAGTTCAAACTATCCCTATGAACAACACAAACATGATTAAGACACATCATTAAGACTACTGATAAATAGAGACTAACAAGAAGAACTTAAATACCACATACGAGTCGAAAAAGAGTTACATGAAGAAGAGTAACCAAAGACCAAAAGAGAGATAGAAAACCAACTTACCCTATTGAAGAAACTGGTCGGTTGATTTTGATAGATTCACCACTAGGAGAAAACCTATTGTCTCTGATCTTCAAAAGAATATTCAGATCGTAAGATATCTTAAAGAGAAGAAAGAGAGTTATAGGAATTTATAGAAAAAAGACATGTTTTAAAATAGTGAAACTTGTTTATAAAAATTCTATTTATATTATAGACTTTTAATATTAAAATAATCGAGTCTCATCGTTTTAATCATATTATCAATTCTAAAACACATTATTTAAACTCTTACATTATTTAAACTCTTATATTCAAAGTAATTACTTCACTATTTTATTTTATAAAATAATTATTTATTTAAAATTCTAACTATTTTTTCAAATTAAATCAATTATTCATCATAAAAAAAAAGGTTATACATATATTTCCACTAGTAGTAATTATAACAGTTAATTTTTTAATTATACTATTATTTAATCTCTAGTACTTTATTAATAAATAAATATAAGACATTTTTTTTAAAGGAGAAAAGCATAATTGCTAGGAATATAATATTTAGATCCCTAAAACTATTTGCTTTTGTCTTTCTTCCACCCGCATTGTTCCGAGTTTTCTAGCATATTCTATTTTAGGTGCGGCACATTTGTAAGAACGCTTTGAATCAGTGATAATTTGTTTTTCATATCTTTGTGAGAACTATATGATAATGTCTTATCATATATAAAATTTTTGTAATTATTATTTTATTTAAATTTTTTAATTGATTAATAAATGTGATTTTTTTTACTAATCTATTGAAGAAATTAGTTGGCGTTAGTAAACATTATTTAAGGTCAGAAAGAAGTATGGTGGAGTGAGGACCAGAGAATCCCTATCTCTTCCCAAATTTATGGACAAAACAGAACAAAAAGCAAAATGTTTCATTTTTATGTTTGCGTCAAAACTACTAACTGTCTTTGAGTTAGTTATTTTTTCTTTCTTCGTTCTCCAACCAAGACCAACCACTTGAGCACCTACTTCATGCTATCATTCTTATGGCCCTTCAAGCTTTTTACGGTTCTGCATGCTGTTTCCATTCCCACCTTCTTCACACTTCTTCCACCACTGCATCTCCATCATTCATTTCTGCAAGGAGGTTCCAATCATGCCCTTCAAGAAAAACTCTCAAGTTGAATTGTAGCTCAAGTGGCAATAATGATGACCAAGTATGCTTTTTGTGTTAATGGGGTTTCCCAATTTTGCCTCTTGAAACTTTGTTTCAAACTGTTTGTTAGCTCTAGTGCAGGATTATCTTCTGGATGCTCCGGTTTCTATTGGAGATGGATTCTCTTTCAGTGGAGGTAAAAAAAAGGGGTGGGGGTATGGATGTGTGGAAAACCTCTTAGATCACAGGCTTGTACTTTCTGTGGTTTTGAAAATTTTGTTTGAATTTTGTGGTTTCTTCTATTCTGACAGGAAAGTATTCAGAAGGGCCAAGTCCAAGTGATGAATGGTTTAAGCAGGGGAAAATGGTAATTAGGAACTATTTTTCACCCTTTTCTTTTATATTTCTCAATTTCTCTTAAAGGGTTCCAATAATATCTACAGCAATGTTATGCATAGTGATCTCCTACCTCAAGGATCATTAGTTTGTTTCTTGGAAAAAAATGTTATCTATTCAATCCTTTAGTTATGTGAAGTCTCATGATTTCTTCACTCTTTGCTGGACTGAAAGCAATGAGTGTAATTAAACCCTGATTTAGAAATTGATTTGATTGCATTTTTCTTGCTTTTGGGACTAAATTGATGAGAAAATGTTTGGAGAACCAAAGTGAAGACATCAGCTATTACACCAATTAGTGACAAAATCTTTTGAGCACCTAAGTGATTGTACATGTATATTTGGATGAAAATAAAGGTTTAGTCTTTTTTATTAAAAAATGTTGAAGTATGATTTAACTCACACTTGAGTCCAACAATCTCTCCAAGGTTCTTTCGAGAAGAAATACCTGGAAATTTGAAACATGAGTTGTGAAAAACCTCATATAAGAGATCATGACACTACCTTTAGATCAAAATCTTAAGGCATTGAATTTATGGGTCTTTTCTTGTTATATGTTCCTCTTATTGCTCAATTTCATTCAATACGAGACATTTAACTCACATTTGGCTCTAACAAAGTAAATTGTCAATTACTTTCGAGAATACATTAATTGAAACATGATTACGTTGATTGTGAGTTAACACAAGCTGATATGGAGGAAATTATTGTTATGCTATTTCAGTTTCACTTCCTTGAGGTGGAATGTTGTTATTTTAAAGCCACTCTTTTGGATTTACCATCAGTTTTCTGATATATTATCAGGTTAAAGCCTATTCAATTCCTGGCAGTGGTGAAAAGGCAAAAGATCCAATATTTGGACTTGCTATGGGTGCTGGTTCTCAAGCTACCGGCGATCGGTTTAGGTAAACTAGATTTATCTTTACGTGTCCAATGATTTTCCATCTTCTTGTTGAAGAACCAGGAAAATTCAGAAAAAGAAAACAGAGGGCTGATAAATGATATGTAACATGAATATATAACAATAAACACATGCTAAAGACTTATTTGAATTTGTAGGACTTTGTTGCAAATAAGAATGAGAAGTTGTATTATTTTCTGGATTACTAATTGAACCATATTTTGTCAATATGATTTTACATGATAGATGGTTTTGTGTTAAAAGTGGGAGCGCTGATAATCCACCAGTGATACTAATCCATGGTTTTCCTTCACAGGTGAGCATCATTAATTAACTCTAATGTAATAGAGGACCTCTAGAATTGTGTTATTATATGAAATTTCAATCCGTGCTTTCTTAATTTTAAATTATGATGATACGAGAATCAGATTAGTTTGCTTTCTTTTCTTTCTTATTTTTAACAGATAATTGTAATCAAGGCATGCTTGTGTTTCGTCCACAAACAATAATCTGATTTGAATTCTATGAGAAATTGAATGCATGTTCATGTATTTAGAGATGTGTGAAACAATTGTAAAGAGAAGATGCAGACATTAAAAGCCAGAGACAAATTCTTCCTGAATTTGTTTTATGCTATTAAATAGTGGTTATAATAAAAGTCTATTCATCAGAAGACAAAGCTTGATACGTTAGCAAATTTTAGCATATCAGTAACCTGCGGTTATGATCGAGTTAATAGCTGTTTGTGCATTATGATTACTCCCAGAATTGGAAAATGTTTTTCTCGTCTTAGTCTTTGGATTTATCTGGTGAAAGTCACTTGCTCCTTTTGTTTATGTGGTTTCAAAACTCAGACTATGATATGATATTTAAACTTGTGGTTGCTTCTGAGATGGATTAAAGGAGATGAACAGTACATTGTTATCTCATGATGTTGAGGTAATATTGTGGCACTTACTGCAATTTGCTGCAATGGCAACAAACCAGGATGTTGTGTCACTCCTTCTTCGCTATATTGGTGTTGAAGTGCAAACCATTATTCCTTTCCATCATTTCTTTCTTGTTTTCCCGGGTTTTGAGATAAAACTTCTGCCATCAGGTGTTATAAGATTCTTAGTGAGAGATTCATAGAGTGATCATAAAGGTGGTTGTGTCTCAGGTTGGTTGTAACATCCTGAAAGCTTCATAAATATCATCTTGAGGGTGATTATCAGAATAATAATCTGATTCATTAGCATAGTAGTTTGGATTCATTAAAACATGTTGCAATATTAGTAGTTATGACTTTATTTTACATAACTGTATATTGCACAGAAAATGGGGTTGTTTGTACTTATGGACTGTGTTTTTCAATACAAGTGAATGGGTTTATATCAATTTCATATATGTTAATAACGTGTCATGAGTCATTTGATTCAAACATGTTATATATATATATATATATATATTGAAAAACCACGTATTTTTTACTGGTAAATTGATGATGCTGTCAGGCATATTCTTATCGAAAAGTTCTTCCAGTACTCTCCAAGGACTATCATGCCATAGCCTTTGACTGGCTAGGTAAGATCACAATTTCTTTTCATTGAATTTAAAATTGCTCTTACGTTATTTGTTGGGTTCTTTCTGAGCTATGCTTTGTCATTGATTACTTCATGGATTTTTAATCACATACTGAATTGATTGATGCTAGAATCATCATGACTCATGAAAGGATTTCACAAGAATTACTTTAGTCTTGTACACTGGAACAACCTTTTAGTATTATATTGTACCTGTGTAAATCTCCTCTTCATTGCAACTAATGCAATCTCTTTCAGAACAATATGTATTGAGGGCCACATTTTTGTTTGGTGTGTTCCTTATTCAATTATGTCATTATCCATGAAGAGGAGCCTTTGATTTATCTCTAAATTAGGAGACTTGTGCTTCAATCTGTGCGTAATGACTTGTCTCATTTATAAATTTTTATTCAACCAATTTATCCACTAGATGGATTCATGTTTTTCTCATTCTTTTTTAACACTTTTACCGAAATTTCCTTAGCTTATTAATTTACAACTGCAGAATCGGAAATGATCACTCCCTTAATTCTTTTCTCTCAGGATTCGGGTTTTCTGATAAGCCTCAACCCAGATATGGGTTTGACTACACTCTAGATGGTAATTTCTTTAGTGTCTTCTCTTAAATAGTAACTGGTGGTTTATGAAAATTCATGTTTTGACAAAAAAGGTGTCTAGAATGTGTTGTTTTTGTTCTGTCCTGCAGAATATGTGTCATCATTGGAGTCACTTATTGATGAACTAGCTGCTACTAAAGTCTCTCTTGTTGTCCAGGTAAGTTTGCCTTAGTTGAAAAAAAGTATAAATCTTCTTGCCAAAATTAGCTGTTCTTTGACATGTGATAGGAAGTTCTTTAATCTTCTTTGCTCACAGGGATATTTTTCGCCTGTTGTAGTTAAGTATGCCAGCATTCACCAGGACAAGCTCAGCAACTTAATACTCCTTAATCCACCTGTATGTTTGTTTTAACTGTCAAATTCAATTTAGTCTTACTGCAAAACTCATTCTACCATGATATCATCAATCAAAGGAGAAGTTTCCCTTATTTTAATGTCATACAACCTCATTTTTCTTCATATGCTAGAAACTTCACATCATCTTCTGCATGTAAGCTCACATCATTGTTCTAGTTTTTTCTTGTAAAAGGAACTTGTTTCTTGACTTAGTTTCATTCTATTTTAATATCAGTATCTTTCTGAAGTACCTTCCTAAGTACTTCTTAACAGTTATCACCTTGAATTCCTTCTTATTTTATAAGCTAACAGCTCAACATGCCAAGCTCCCATCAACATTGTCCATATTCAGCAACTTTCTGCTAGGTGAAATATTTTCACAGGTATAAAATTTGTATAAATCTTGCTGAAGTTTTAATAAGTGCCTTTTACTTGAATTAATAGTGTGGTTGGTCCCTAAAAGTTTTACTGACATAATCTGTGCATAATCAGGATCCATTAAGGGCCAGTGACAAAGCTCTAACAAGCTGTGGTCCCTATAAAATGAAAGAAGAAGATGCAATGGTCTATAGACGTCCCTATCTTACATCTGGTTCCTCAGGCTTTGCACTAAATGCAATTAGCAGGAGCATGTCGAAAGACCTCAAGGTGAAAATTTACATTTATTGAATCGGTTCTATTGATTCACATGTATTTTCACTAAACATATTGAGAAAATGGTCAATGAGGGTGTGTTTGAAAACTAGTTGACACCAAATTGAATGAAAACTTTCTTCTATATTAGTATGTATAGCTTTATTTTATTCCATTGGCCATAATTTCTGTTAGTTTTTACCGACAGTTCCCTAAATGAAGTACTAGAAAAGTATAAGATCATTTCTATAACTACTTTTTCATAGCAATAATTTTCTGTGTTCATCAGCTTTTGATTAGATCTAAATTCTATAACCTGGTAAAAAATTGTTAACACTTAAAATTTACTCTATCACTGGCTTTTAACAAAATTTTGTTCTTCTGTTTGGTTTTCTCAGGAGTTCAGAATTTGGATACCCTATATATGGAAGCAAATTTTTTTTTTTTTGGCAGGCTCATCTTCTTGATACCCTTTACTTAACCTTGTCCAGAAAAGGATCATAGACCTTCTCAAAATAAAGTTAAAAACTATATGCTTGCGTTGTCTGATATAGCAGCCTCAGCCTCTAAATGTATGGAAACATTTCTTTGGTGGAGTCTATCATTTTTCTTTGTTTTTCTTAGGCAGAGGGAAGATTAGGGAGAGGATATGTTCCCCTTTTCTATGGTCAGCATATGCCATATCTAGGGCTAACAATGAACCCAAACAACTCTGATAGGATTAGTGACAAGGTCTATGTTAGAAGAAATAAAGGTAGCAGGTAGTTATAACTTCCTATAGTTGTGCTGTTAGAAGAAATAAAGGTAGCATGTAGTTATAATCTCCTGCATGTGCTGTATAACAGACCATTATATATAGTCTATTTTAAGTTTTTGTAAGGAAGTTTTTGGACTATTTTGTAAAGGGAAAAGTCAAGAGAGACAGGTCCTCTCGAAAGACCTTGAGTGTTGTATGTGGTTGTTACTGTTCTTACCACATTGGTAGAACAGTTCTGTTCTGTTTTCTAATAAATCATCAAAGAATCTGTCTTAGAATTCTCTAGTAATTTTGGATACCTATCAATTGGTATTCAGAGCCTCTTTCTTGGTCTTATGGAAGCAATGTGGAGCATGGTGAATACAAGAATGGAATCCAGATTAGATGTGGTGAAAAAGATGATGCAAGAATTCATGCAAGATCATGAAAGACAGGAAAATTATAATCATTAGCACTTCCAGCGTTTGGAAGACATCATTAGAGGGCTCACCGTGGTGGTAGAAACAATGTCTTGCAGTGCTAACAAGGGTGAAACTGTTTCAGTGATGAATGCAGGCAATGGGTGACGTTGGGAGGAAGAGAAAAGTACGGCAATATCTTCCTCAAAATGGAGAAAACTGGACATCCCTGTTTTTGCAGGACAGGAGGCCTATGGTAGGACTAACAGACAGACTATAAGATATTTTCGATTGAAAGCAGTGAGTGAGGAGGAAAGAATGCATCCTGTCATAGTTGCTTTGAATTGGTTTCAGACGTGGGAAACCTGCAATCCAAATCCTACGTGGAAGGCATTCAAGGTGGCTGTTGTCCCTAAGTTTCAATCAGAATCTTCCTCGAAAACGTTGTTGAATGATTTTAAGCTAGAAGGATCATGTTTTGTGATTAAATGGGGCCAAGAGAAGGAAGCAGCAGCTACCATTAGTAAGAAGTTCCCCTGCATTTCACATTGAGGACGAGGTGAAACATCATGGAAGGGGTATTGATAGGTTTAGTAGCAAGGTCTATGTTTGAAGAAATAAAGGTAGCAGGTAGTTATAACCTCCTGCAGTTGTGCTGTATAACATACTATTATATACAGTCTATGTCAGGGTTTTGTTAGGAGATTTTGGAGTGTTGTGTAAACAGAAAAGTCAGGAGAGACAGGTCCTCTCGAAAGACCTTGAGTGTTGTACGTGGTTGTTCTTGTTCTTACCACATTGGTAGAACAGCTCTGTTCTATTTTCTAAAAGATCATCCAAGAATTTGTCTTGTTATTCTTTAGTAATTCTAGACACCTATCAAACTCAAACAAGTTTGAAACTAAATTCCATGATTACCTCATAAGTTCATGAACCAAATGAGCTAAATTTGAGTTAAAAATTAAGCTCCTGGTGAGGTAAACTTAATCTATGGAAAGGTTCATGAACTAGCTCCTTGTATATATTAGTGCATTTGATATTATTACACTTGATAACTGATTTCATGTCAATTTATTAATTAAAAGAATAAATGATGAACAACTTTGAGTGAGTCATTCACAAGCTTAAATCGAATCAAGTTGAACCAAGCTTGATTCATTTCTAGCAACAGGTCTCAATTGATCACATTGAGTTCAAAGCCTCACCACTAGCCTCTTAAGAATCCAAGTATGAGTAGTGTGTTGAGATAAATGGGTGGACAAGTATGTCCTGGTAGAAACCCATAGCAAAACCCAACTCACTTTAGGAAGAAATTATTAAAAATCCAAGTATGAGTTGAAAATCTCACATTGAGTAAAAATAAGAAAGTTGAGTAGCATATTATATAAGAAACAGAAAATCTGTAGACATTGAACATTAAGATTTTATGTTTGCATTTCAAGATATCCTCATTCTGTTTATTGTGATAATTAATACTTAAGATGATTTATCAATGAATAACCAGCGAAATGAATTGGATTCAAACCTGTGTCTGGCAGAGATTTTACATTAGTTTTTTTCTGTTCAAATTTCACAAATGCAAATACCATTGTACTGCACTGTCCAAAATACTTTCCCAAGCTTTTCTAAGTGCCTTAGTATCTCGAAAGTTGCAAGTTACATTCTTTGTGCAGAGAATATAAATATAAAATAATGTTTTGCTTTTCTGCTATTTAGTAAGATTGTGGTGTTTGCTTGATTCACTTTTTCCTTTAGAGATATGTGGAGGATATGCATAGAATATTAAAGGACAAAAATTGGAAAGTTCGAACCACAATATGTTGGGGCCAAAGAGACCGTTGGTTGAGCTTTGATGGGGTGGAGGATTTCAGCAAGGATTCCAACCACAAACTCATTGAAGTTCCTACGGTAAATAGTTTATTCATTTGCACATATCAGACATTTTCTAGTTTTTGTTTTTCATTTGTTGCTACTGGATGACATTTTTTCCATGATTACTTGTACTGAGCTACTCGTTGTGAGCATATATTTGTAACATTTTTGCCTGATAACCAATTATTTTGTTTAAAAAACAAGGAGCATCCATTCATAAATGTTTGTAAAATCATACTTCTAGAGCATCCATAGTAGTGGGAAATGATTTTTGTGGATTCTTGTATTCTCTTCATATTCAAAATTATTTAATCCCCCATCATAAAGATCTCCATATGATATAGTGATATTTTACTTCAGCATGTGAACAATTTAATTTCAGTTTTAGCTTGACTTTAATCTTTGCATGAAAATATTAGTGAGTTGTATTGAAGTTTGTGCTGATGTGTACATTCTGTTGTTGTCTATTTAGCATAAATTGGAAGAAAATGAAGGATGTCTTAGAGTTCAGACTCTGAGACATCCAATGAGGTAAACAAAGTTTCCAATTTTATAGTCCAAAAATCATAATTTTCTCCTTTATTATACTTGGACATTATCATAGATTGTGCTGTTAGTTGTAGTTTGTGACCATCATTCCTCACTTTGATTTGTTGTTTGTTGCAAACTCATTGGGATGCTATGGTTCCCTTTCTTACCAACATAAAATCACTTTGTCGGTAATTAGGTAAGATTCATTGTCTGATATATGCTTGAGGTAACTTCATGGCATCAACATGTAGGAGGAAACAGAACATAGTTACTTGCATCAACTTGAATACTTAAAAGTAAATATGAAAATTATTTTAGTATTAACTAGTGATTTTTTTTAATATAGACTTTCTTTACTGACAAATCGTATGTCTATTTTCAAAGGAGAAAGGTAGAATTAACTTCTTTGCACTTTGTAGGCTGGTCATCATGTGCAGGAAGATTGTGGTGAAGAAGTTGGACAACTTATTTGCAGGATAATAAGCAGAAGAACCTAGATACGAGGATATTTTCTCTTTGTTCCAACATGCTCAAAGTTTTTGTTACATTTTTCCTTATCTTTTTTCTTGTTCTCTGTCATTTTGATAAATCTTGGTTTATTGCCAATCTTGCTTTGCAGAGAGAGGCATTTTAAAAGGTAAAAAAAGAATATATATATATATATATATATATATATATATATATATATATATATATATAGATGATGTATATCTCCTTCAAAGCACTATCTCTTGTCTAAATTTTATATGAAAAGAATACTTCAGGAATAAGAAGTTATTGCTTAAAAAGTACAGTGAAAAACTAAAGCTTTCATTTATAGAATCATAGTAATTTGTTGTCTCTTTAATACAAAGTACAGCTTTAAAGCCATGTTTTTTGAAGTAAACAGGCATAAAAAACTTCACCAGCAGAAAATACAGCACATAATGTAGCATCATGAGTAAGAAAGAAATAAGTCATGACGATAAGCAAGAACAGTTAGGGTTGGTAGATGTAGCTATTCCATGGACGTTCTTCCCAGAACAATAAACTGTCTTTCCTCCTTCAGAAGAGACAATGTTAATTTGATCCAATGTAATGTTGAAACAACCTTGTGCACCACAATTTAAGGTAATAGCTTTATCATATGCACATGTTCCACTAAAATCACGAAATGTTATTCCACTCACTTCGACTCTTCCCCACTAATTATTCCAATAAAATAAAAAAAAAAAAGCAACTTTAATAAGTAATAAATAAATAATTAATTAGAGAGAAAAAAAATTTTATTGAAAAGTTAGTAATATTTTCTATAACATTTAAAGTATTAATTGAGTTAAGTGAGTGATTACCGTCAAAGGAGCATCGTAGAATTGGTCAATAATTATTGGGTTGTCAGCTTTTGTCAATGTAATTTGCTCAAAAGTGATTGCTCTTGCATAACCTGGTCCGTTCTGAAAAAAAAAAAAAAACGAACAAGTGTGAAATTTTCATTTGGTCAGAAATAACGAGAAAAAACATTTATTTATTTTTTTAATTCTAAAGTTTTTGTATATTCATAATCTCAAAATTCCTTACAATAATTTTATTATTAATATTACAACTATAAAACATTTTACATTAACTATAAATAAAGATAAACTTAAAATTTATTTATTAAAATGATATCAAAACTATAAAAAAACTTATTTTAACAAAATTTGTTGTGTGTTGAGTCTAATGTCAAGACTCTCGTATTGTCTATTGATGTTTATTCTTTAATCAGTTTTCCGAAATTAAATTTAAATTAAAATCTAACAAAATTCAAAATTACATAACATGTTTGTATGTGATTACAGTATAATAAATTTAAATACTTATATCTCATTTTTTATTTTTCTATTGTAGGATGTTGGATAAATTTTTATCTACTTATATATGCTTTTGAAAGAAAAAAATGTTATTAATTACTTTTTCAATTGTATTGTTATTGTTCCCTTAAATTTTAATTAATATAAACACTTAGTTATTTATTGTAAAGTAGAAACGGAAAAGAAAAGAAAAAGTATTGCATTTAAATATTTTTAAGTCAAAATCTCAAAACATAAATTAATTTGAAAAAAAAAAAAAAAAACTTACGGGAAATGACATGATTCTTGCTCCATTTGTTGTCCCGGTGAAGCTGCAATTTTGTACATAAACTTGTTCTGCTGTCATAGCATTGCCTCTACCCAAGCTTCCGATGCTGATTAATTCATCAACATATATGAATATATAACTAAATATATTAACTTTACGCAAAAAAAATATTATATTCCTTCGTTCTCAAAATTATATTCCAAAAGATTATTTTAAAAAAAAATATCACGGACGTTCTTAGTATATTTATGAAACACCAATTATTTTCATTTTAAATTGATTTCAGATAAGCTGTAAGATAATTTCCGAAATTCTTAATATCATTTTCTTATTAATATATATATATATATATCTTATTCCGTGACCAGGTCCACAATCAGTCCGAGTAACATTCACATAAGAGGAGTTACCACTGATGGCAATACAATCATCACCTATTCAGAAAGACAATGTAAAATTTGAAAGATCAGATACATATACTTATTATATATCACTGTTAAAATTTGACAGTGTTAAATATGTTTTTATCTTTCAAATTATTACTAAAAAATATGTTTTATTTTTAAATTAAATCATAAAATATTTTGTCAATATACTTTATATAACTCATATAAAACATTCTCTCTAACAAATGGCACGAAAAAAAATTATATTATCATATAAAAAACATTTCACATACAAAATTATATTATAATATATATATATATATATATATATATATATTAACAAATAAACTTTAAATCTAACTCAACTCTATAAATATTGTGAGGTTTGCATCCATTTATATTGTTGTAGAAAGTTCCACATCAAACTAGAGATAAGACCAATTCATAGTATATAGGTGGATGCAAACTTCACCTTATAAATCGATTTAATTTTGTGAGATTGAGTTAAGTTTAAAATTCACTTCTAACATGATATTAGAGTTTGTTACATATATTATTTCATCTGCTATCAGACTACTTAATAATGTCATATATATTATTGATGAGACACTTCCAATATATATATATATATATAATGAAAAGTAGGTTTACCACATGCTATATTTGAATCTTTGATCCAGATATTTTTGGAAGCATAGACATCAAGGCCATCAGTGTTGGGAGTCTTAGGAGGAGAATGAATATTGATATTAGAGAAAGTGGCATTAACACAACCGTTGACGTTTATGTGAGATCTTGGACTGTTCACAATATTCAAGTAACTAACGCTAAGATCATTGCATGCATTGAAAGTGATGACCTGCATTGCATCATTTACATCACAAATTTGGTATATTTTAATATCAAAATTAATATAAAAGACAAAGTGATTATGAATAGTCGAACCGATGGTCGTTGACAAGATTTGCATGACCATCAACTATAACCCAAACCATCTATTGATCCTTCACTTCCATCAACACTCAAACCATTTACGTTTGTTATCAAAATCCAAGTAAAATAATAAGATGTCCATTTATTCTTCTCAGGTGCAACTATTTTTCCTTTAATCTACAAAAAATGGTAGAAAATTAAATCAGAAAAATACAAATTCATATTTTAAGGATTTTTTTTTTTTTATTATTATTATTATTAATGATAGTATATAATAGTAATATTGAAAGAAGGTCAAAAGGATAGAGAATTATTATAATACACAATGTAACCTAAGGGTGAGTATAGAAGGAGAGAAATTTGATACACAACTTATAAACTTTAGGATTTTTCATTCGAGTCTTTACTATATTTTTCTATTGAGAATTTATAACTTTTATATTTAAAGTTTCTATGTTTTAATTTTTCATTAACTCAATGACCGTTATTTTATTTCTTTTCTTGTTTATTTGTTTTCACATAATAAAAAATATAAAGTTATATAATTGATATAAAATAATAGTGTGATTAATATAAAATGTCAAATTATTTTATTATTTTAATTAAAAACATGTTAAATAACTGTCACTCTTAACCGATTTCATGTTATTACAAACAACAATTAAAAGAAATCATCACTGTCACTCCATTGATGTAGTTATCCAACATATTAGATGGAGGGAGAAACAAAAATAAAAAAAATAAAATAGTTCATTGTATAACAATTCAATTATGATTAAGAAAAATTACTATGTTTATCAATTCCTGAAAAAAATAATCTTAAAATGCAAATAACATTTAAGAGATGATTAATTAAATTAAAAATATAAATTTTAAAGTGCAAAAAAAGTAAACAAAAAGAAATAATTTTTTTATTAATTGAATGTAATATTATACCTGAATTTGAATATTTGAGGCTTGGCAAGGACCCTCTAGAATTAAGGGTGACAAAAGGAATTGATAGTTTGCAGGTATGACTAGAGTTGCCATACCTTCTCCTCCACAACTGCTTTGCCAAGCTTTTAAAAATGACTGCCACCAATTCAAAACCCAAAAATATTTAGTTTAAGATCAACTTATAATTGGAGAAAAAAATTGATTTTAATTTAATAAAATATTTTAATTTTATTCCTTGAAAATCTGAAATAATTAATTTTGGCTATTTATTATAAAACAGATATTTTTTTTAGAAATTTACAACTTGTATATTTTAAAAGAATATTTGGTATATTGTTGCAAATATAATAGTGAATGGTTATTGAGATGATCTGAGGACATCTTTGATACAGGAATTATATTTAGGATCATAAATTTGAGATACGTAAGGCATACTAATTAAAGTATGCTAACACGATATAATATTTAAAAGTCAAAGTCTTAAATAAAACCTTAAGTTAAAAATAAAATAATATACATTATTACTAAATATTAAATAAGATATTAATTAAAGTGTAAGTTTTATAAAATCAAAAATTAAAAAGAAATTATGTGATATAATGAAATCTGCACAAAAATAAATTAAGACATTATTTAACGAGTATGTAACAGAGGTTGTTTTATCTTGTTTTAATAATGAAAATTAAAATATGTATAAAAAAATCACCCATTAAATTTTTAAATTTTGTAAATTTGATCATCTTTCACCGTTCTAATATATATATAATATTTTTAACTTTCACGTGAAATTATCGAATGATATTTGTGTTATTTACCTTACTTGACACTAAAATGAAATATACAATGTCATTTAATAAAAATAACTAAATTAACGTTGAATTAAGAAAAAAATATTTTTCATTTTTAAAATATAAAGATGAAACGTAGAAAAAAAGTTTAAACAAATGAATTTTAATTTTATATCCAAATTTAAAAATTACAAACATATTTAATCATATATATATATATATATATATATATATATATATATAATCATAATTCTAAAAATGAAATTTAAAGAAAATAAATTAAAAAATAAGGATTATGATGAAGAAACTAAAACTTGGTACTTGTGAATCATCTGTTTTCCCATCTCCCTTAGCACCAAAATCGATGACGTTATAATCAACACATAGACATTGTGAAACAAAAGCAAGAATCAACGCAAAAGTGATTAGCCTTTGCATCTTTCACTCTATCTGCTGTGGAGAGTTCACTAATTAAAGTGATTTATGTTTTGTGAAGGAAGCCAAATCCGTGGTTTAATTTATACCAAAAGCAACATCTCTCTCTCTCTCTTTAAGTGAATGCTATTAATTATGTGAGAGATATAATCTCTTTTGTCTTTTCTTCAAGTTAATGTATAATTAATTTTGAATGTGGACAATTCATTTAAATATATGTTTAATTGTATGTATTTTATATTTTGTTATATTAATTGTGAAACTCAATTTGTAAGATGATTCCAAAATGTAATAATAAATATTAAAATTTTATATTATATTGAATGTATAGATTAAAATCACAATTGTTTAGTTATGGACGATGATATACAAACATCACAGTTTTTACCCTACAATTCAACATTAATAAAAGAACATTTTTACTTCTAAATATAAAATAAATTGAGAAGAATCAAGTGTTAGGATTTAAGTGAAAATCTGGTTATGTCAGTTTAATTAGTTTTTTTTTTTTTTTTTTTTTTTTTTTTTTTTTTTTTTTTTTAACTCTTATGCTATATATATTTGTATAGCATTGGCTAATAAGATCGATTTAAGTATTATTGTATTATGTGTGTACACATCCCTTTTGTTTTCTACATAGTATCAAGAGAAAGGTTTATCCAAAGAACTGTTTAGCTTTGTTATGCATGAATTAGAGATTCTGGTTGAAATATTCTAGACAATAGATGTGATTAGAAGAGTGGTGTTGAGAGCTCATGATGGTATATAAATTATTGTTGAAGATGTCTTGTATGTGCCTGGGTTGAAAATGAATTTGTTGAGTCTAGGACAGTTGTTTGCAGAAAGGTTTTACCATGACAATGAAGGATAATTGTCTCTGTGTTTGATAGAAACAAGAAGCTTGTTATTCAAGACAATGTCACATAATAGAACATTTGGTGTTGGCATGAGTATTTTGAAACATCAGTGTTTTGCTGCAACGGTAGATAGAGTGGAATGGTTATGGCATCACTGATACTGTCATTGAAAAATTTTAGAGACTTACGTTAGCTAAGTTAGGATAACATGGTGGTGTTAAGAATCTAAGTTTTATATTAAGTAAAATTGATAAAGTGGAGCAGCATATAAAGGTAAAGATCCATTAATTCATTGTCTTAAGATTTTAGGTTGAGAGTGTGTCAATTCCTTATGCGGTTGACTCATTCTCATTAGTAGTGAACCTCTTCTTTAATAAACCCAATGAATAGCAGCGGTACAAAATGAGATACTCAAATGCTTTTGCTAAAGAAGATAGTTAGGTTCAGATCTTATTAGTGTTATATTTTTTTCAGTAAACTCCTTCATGAATAAACTAAACAGGTGGTTAGATTATTCCATGTTAACATTCATAAAGAAGTGAATAAAGAATGTGTTAGTGTAAACAAACTAGAGGTTGTTTCACCTAGTCGATGCCTGGCCCACCAAGTCAACTTGCCCTTACTAAGCTAAGGGAGGACCCATGTAAATCTATATAGGATCTAACAGGGAGAAATGTGAGAGTATAGAGGACTTGGGGTCTCACTGGAATTCGAGGTAAGAGGAGTAACCCAAATATAGTTTTGGGTTTGGTTGTTATTGTTTGCCATATTTGTGCCTCTAAATTATGGGTTTGTTTCTCTACTTTGGTGCATTCTTTATGGGTTTCGATTCTCTGTTGTGCTATGGGTGTGTGGTTATGGTTTTCATATGTGTACTATTGTATGTTGAGTTCTTTCGGGTTTTCTTGATGGGTTATGGGATTGGGACCGACCTACATCTGTTATCCTCACCTTAAGGTACTAGGTTTTGAATCCCTTAAAAGAGGGATTAAATAGGGTAAACAACCACTTCCCCTTCTTAGAGATAAGAGAAAATTATCCCTTCTTGGCATTCGAGTAATTACGAAAGTATTCAAGGAATACAGGAGGAGGGTCGAGCACTGAACACAATACCTCAAAGGCTTGCATGAAGGCCCTCCCGTTCAGGTGTAGTTGAGTAGGAACTAGGTTGAGTTCCCTCAGCACACCCATCCGGAACCCGTTGAAAGGGAGCGGACAAGCAAGTCGTTGAAGAGGCAGGAATACATGTAGAAGAATATTTCGAAGCGATCTCTTTCTCGTGGTATACCCATTCATTTTTCTTACAAACTATAAGTTTGAAGAAACGAGCGTTATTCACAGACTTCACAAATGTGGTTTGCTTAGTGAGTCACCCCAACTCCCTAGCTGTGCTAAAGTAAGATATAAACTCACCCACCTCATGGGGTGCCAAATCATAGCTTGAAACAGTTAACAAAGGTCGTGCAGAACCATCCCCTTTGTTCGTCGCATCAATCTTTATTGCTACGATAATATTCTCATCGTCGAGCAGCACAACCTTATTCTTATTTACATTGGCCACACCATCATCTGAGTCCACATCTCACTCGACTAATCCAAGAATGGATGGCAAGGCTGATAATAACACCGATGACATAGAAGAGTCGTCGCCTGCGTACATTTGGCCACTCCTTATTTAGACTCTTTAGACGGTGATACAAAAGTGAAAGAAAAGAAAGAGTTAGACGCTTGGTTATCCCATTTCAAACCCATTCACCTGTCAAGAGAGACTCGAGCTTGTGAGACCTGTGTACCGTATGACTATGTGATTATATCATGGACTAAATGACCATTCTTCCACACAAGCTATCTTCGTGACTGAATGATCAGCTTATGAAAAGATAGATTAATGTTAATTCTAAATAACTTAATAAAGTGAGATTACCTGTAATGAAATTGTTGTTAATCAAAAGCCTATTCCGTAATCTATAAATATAAATAAGAAAAAAAAAAGAAAATAATTATATTCAATACATCATTAATATTTAAAAAAGAAAATAATTATATTCAATATATCATTAATATTTAAACAGTGAAATTTTTATTAACTTTAACATGAAAATATCTTTTACCTGTCTTCTTTTAATTCGACGTAGAATCAACAAACAACCTATTGAAGACTCAAAATTGAACTTTACATTCAGACAGATAACACCGAACTCACTTCCAAAACAATTACTATATAAAAAAAGAAAAAACACAAGCAATACAGTGAAAACGAAAATACAGTAAAAAAGAAAGGTAAAAATCACGAACGAACTCGACCGTTATTTATAAAGACAGGTAGCACGAAACCCCGACATGACATTTATTCGCATCTGACAATAAAAAAAAAACATAACGCTTCATATTCCCCTGTCTGAGCTGACAAGCGTCTATTTCGAAGCGGCAACCCCCACCCTTACCCTTAACGGTATTTTCATCACACCTTCAATATATTTATTGTAACATTTTCAAGCACAACACATATATTTTATTAAAATTTTGAATTTTAATTAAGTTATTATAAAATAAATAGCCTATTAAAATATAATTATATGTTAAAGTAGTCTTCCTAATCAAAGTTAAAGAAAAACACAAAGGAAAATCCCGTGTTATACGGACTAGTATGAATAAAATAATATTTTATGCAATGATTTTGGAGGAGCTTCCTTTATATCAAAAGCACCGTTATCAAGAAAGGGATGAAAAGCATCGTTCTGTCAGAGTCATGAATAATGAACACCCACCGCTCAACATTCACTTCATTCCTTTCCTAGCACCCGGCCATCTCATTCCTCTCTGCAACATAGCCACACTATTCGCCGCACGTGGCCACCGCGTCACTGTCATCACCACTCCCTCCTACGCCCAAATCCTTCGCAAATCCAGCCCCTCCCTCCTCCTCCATGTCGTCGACTTCCCCGCCCAAGAAGTCGGCTTCCCTGACGGCGCAGAACTCATCTCCGCCGCCAATGACCTTGAAAGCGCCCGAAAGTTCTTTCACGCCAGCATGCTCCTCCGCGTCCCCATCAGCCGTTTCCTAGAGCAGCACCCACCTGATTGCGTCGTCGCCGACTTCTTCCACCCCTGGGTTCACGACGTGGCGAACAATCTCCGCATCACTAGACTCGCCTTCAACGGCTTCTCCCTCTTCACCGTGGCCGCCATGGAGTCCGTGAGATCGAACCCCGCACTACTTTCCGACGCCGGCCCCTTTGTCATCCCCGATTTTCCCCACCGCATCACCTTGTGCTCGAGACCACCCAAGAGAGTCACCGCCTTCTTGGAGAGTCTTCTGGAAACAGAGATGAAGAGCGACGGTCTCATCGTGAACAACTTCGTGGAGCTAGACGGTGAAGAGTACATCCAGCACTACGAGAAAGGCAAGGACCACAAAGCCTGGCATCTTGGGCCAGCATGTCTGGTCGCGAAAGGCGGCGAAGAGAGGGGCGAAAAGAGCGTGGTGAGCGATGAAGAGTGTGTGAGTTGGCTGAACTCGAAGCAGGCGAAATCTGTTGTGTATGTATGTTTCGGTAGCATGTGTCGGTTTCCGGATAAACAGCTTTTCGAGATGGCGTGCGGGCTGGAAGAAGCTGCGCATAATTTCTTATGGGTGGTTCCGGAGAAGAAGGGAAAGGAGGATGAGAGCGAGGAGGAGAAGGCAAAGTGGCTACCGAAGGGGTTCGAAGAGAGGAACGCAGAGAAAGGGCTTATCATCAGAGGGTGGGCCCCGCAGCTTGTTATCCTGGCCCACAATGCTGTCGGGGCCTTTCTCACGCACTGCGGTTGGAACTCTACTTTAGAAGCAGTTACAGTTGGAGTTCCCATGTTGACATGGCCGATGTCAGGGGATCAGTTCTACAACGAGAGGCTGGTTACTGTGGTGCGTGGGGTGGCGGTGGAGGTGGGCGCCACCGAGTGGAGAGAAACCAGCTACGGGGAGAGGGAGAAGCTGGTGACCAGAGATTGCATCGAGAAGGCTGTGAGGAGGTTGATGGACGGTGGTGATGAAGCTGACGAAATCAGACGCCGTGCACAGGAGTTTTCGGATAAGGCTAAACAAGCTCTTGAGGATGGAGGCTCCTCTCACAATAATTTAACTGCGCTGATCGCTCATCTCACACACCTCAGAGACACACGCTAATCCTTATGCCTTTATGCTTACATGTTGTATTTTGAATAAATTTAGTAATGTTATCGTTTTCTTTCTTTAATCATGGAGATGGAAGCTCTTTTATTGCATACCTCTTGCTTAATTTTCTCTACTCCACCGAAGGAAAAACACTAAAAAATATTAAATCTAATTTTTCCAGAGGCCCGCCACTAACTATGATGTGACTGTGAATATATCTTTCATTGTCCCTTTTGTTTATTTTGCCAGCCCATGCAATAATTGTGGTATCTCTGATCAGCAAGCCGACAATACCCATTGGATTGTTAAAAGCTCCCAATCATGATTTAACGCCATCACCTTCTTTCTCAGATTCCTTAATTACAAACAAACAACCGAAAACCCAAGCTTGGAGTTGAAGTTGAAGTGGTGAGTGGTCACAACTTGAACAAATTTGGCGCACAGGAGAACTAACATGAGGTGGTACCTTCATACACAGAGCTACCTTTCCCTGTATTATCATCAACAAAACTTTGAATGAAAACTGGGTCTATGAACATCACTTATGGCTTAATATAACAACAAGGAAGCCTGTGAAGAAACATAGCGAAAGAGTCGAACCACTTCCCAATCTCCATTGCCGGCGATGGTTTGTAGATTTGGATGTTTTTATTTTCTTTGGTTTTATTTCTTTACTTTTGTATTTTTTTTATTATTGTCTGTTTGCTGCATTCTACACTATTTTTTTAAAAAAAATTATAAAAAACATAAAAACAAAAACAATAATTAAAAAAAAAATGAAAATTAAAAAATAAAAGTATATAAATTATTAAAACTACAAAAAAAATAGTTTTAGTGTTTAGCATTTTCTTTTAATATTTTTCTTAAATAAAATAAATAAAGGATAATTAAAAAGACATTTGTTCAAGAAAACACTTAGCTGATGAAAGTATTTTTATAACCCAAACTGCCATAACTATCAAAATGACAGTTAGACTATTTCTTTTTTCTGCTACATATCTCACTTTCTCTATCTCTTGGTTTATGCATAATTACTTCAACTCTGCATTATTCTTCTTTTGCATAATTTCATTCAGCACGTTGGGTTAACAATGGTATCCAGAGCTCTTAGGTTACGAAACCTGGTGAAGATTTGTGAAAAACAAAACGCATCAAGAAGAAAGTTTTGTGAGAGTGATGGCTGGAATGGTTCACAACAATCTGCCCGTATTTAATGGTAAAGATTATGATGATTGATGCATCAAGATGGATGCAATTCTTAACTTCTAAGAAGTGGATGAGATAGTAAAGAAAGACTTCAAAGAACCGTCGAAGGGTGATTCAAAAGAGATGAAGAAACTGTACAAGGAGAATAGACGACTTGACTGCAAAGCAAAAATGTTGTTACATTAATGTATCTTTGCTATAATCTTCCAGAAAGTTTCAAAAGCTGTCATGGCCAAGGAGGTTTGGGACATTTTGCAAGAAAGCTATAACAACTCGGGAAAGGTGAAGAAGATTAGATTGCAATCTTTACAAAGACAGTATGAACTATTGTGCATGGGGAGCAAGAAACAATTGTGGAGTACACTGGAAGAATCCAAGTTGTGAAGAATGCGATGAGAGCCTATGAAAAAATCGTAAAAGATAGGAAAATTGTTGAGAAGATACTCAAAACGTTAACCTCTCAATATGACCATATAGTCGTGGCCATAGAAGAATGCAAGGATCTTGAGACTATGAGGGTGGAAGAGTTGTAGAATTCTCTGGAAGCGCATGAGTAGAGACTGATTGAAAGGAAGAATGCGGAAAAAGGTGTGAGTCAAGGCACAAATCAAGCCTTACAAGCCAGGAACGATCAAGAGTTTAAAGGCCGTGGAGTTGGAAGAGGCAAAGGACGGTCATGAGGTGGACAAACTAGAGGTAGGAATGAAAACTCCTCTGAATAATCAGCTGAAGATAATGGCAGCGAGCAAAGAGAGGGAAACAAGAGAGGTGGAAGGTAGTTAAGAGGCAGAGGAAGAAAGAACTATGATAAAAGGAACATTCAATGCTACGCATGCAACAAATATGAGCATTATTTTGTAGAGTGTTGGCATAATAAAGTTGTGAAGAAAAACAAGAATGATGAAGAGACGAATCTTGCACAAAACACATGTGATTTGGAATCTTATCATGTGTTATTAATGAGTACTATGGAGCATGCTGAAGAAGATTTATGCTGAAGGTTGATACAGGACAAGTGTGAGCAAGAACCAAATCATGCATTGGACAGGTGTAACCGTGAAGCAGACCACGTGTAGTTGCCAAACAAAATGAGCCATGTAGAGGATGAATCATGCTGGTACTTGGACACGAGTGTTCAAACCATATGACGGGTAAGAGAGAATGACTGATCAACCTGGACACAAGCATAAAAAGTAATGTGAGATTTGTAGATAACAGAGTGATCATGGCTGAAGGAGCTGGCAAGGTTTTGATCACTCGCAAGAATGGCAGATCCGCTTACATGAAGAGTAATTTGCTGAGTCTGGAACAACTTCTGGAGAAAGGCTACACAGTGACAATGCATCAAAGACACATAAAGGTGTTTAATGAAAGACAATGTCTAGTGCTCAAGGCCCCCTTTGCCAAAAATAGAACGTTTAAGGAGAATCTCAATGTTATTGTTTTCAGTGTTTAGCTGTTGTTAATACTGAAGAGAAAGGATGGCTATGACACTATCGTTTGGGCATCTGAATTTCAGAAGCTTGAGTCAATTGAGAGGCAAAAAACTGGTAAAAGGGGTTCCAATGATATCCATTCCTAACAAGGTGTATGAGGGTGCATCATTGGGAAACAAACTAGAAAAGAATTGCATTCATCTTATAACATCATTTCTATCTATAATATTACCTCTTCTCACGTTTCACCTACAATAATAATTAACTCATGGAAGTGGGGACCAGTTGGATCATCCTTGTATAAAAGTCACACCTAATTAGACACATTTTACTGTTGTTGGACTATTTATAACAGTATGTAAAAAAATGATTGAAATTTTTTATGTTTTTCAATTTAACAATAATTGCCTTGTGAGAGCATGCATTTGATCCCAGAAAGTTGTTTATTGGCAAATTAGACTTTTAAGATTTAATAGTCTATTTTATCGTAAGCTATGTTGAATAATATCAATTCAGTCTCTCATTTTAAAATTATATAAAATTGGTCCCTATTTAGTAAATTTTGTGTCAACGTCGTCCCTTCCGTTAAATACGCACAAATCGTGTTAGCTTTTCCTTTCTCTATCTTCTGATTTTCTGAATTTTTCTGACCATAACAACCTTTTCTATTTGTTAAACACATTTTAAATTTAAAAATCAAATTGTATTGTTAAACTTTTCATTTTTTTCCTAAAATTTAAGAATTTAAAATATGTTTAATTAAAAATAATAAAATAAAAGAAACAAACGACAGTAAAATAATTAAAAATAAAACCTTAGGTGAAGTTGTAAATGTTGGAGTGCAAACAAAGTCCCACATCGGATAAAAGAAGAGTCGGACAAGGGTTTATATACGCATAGATACCTTTATTGGTAAGAGGCCTTTTGGAGTGGTACCAAAAGCAAATCCGTGAGAGGACTTGATGCGAAGTGGACAATATCTTACCAAGTGTGGAGATCTATGGTTCGGGTCTGGCGATCGGGCTCGTATTTTACAGCCAAATACAACCTTAAATTTTACTTACCTCTTAGCATAAATTAATTTGAAGGTAAACTACATATATGATTTTTATGAATGATTTTGGGGTTAAATATGTTTTTTAGTCCCTTAAGTATCACACGATTTTGGGTTTAGTCCCTACTCGAAACTTTGATTGTTTTTAATCCCCATACTTTTGAAACTGTTATAAATTGTCCATAATTTTGCATGGCGTTAATTTTTGTTTGACGTGGCTAACGACCAGCCCACGTCTCATGCCATGTATAAGTTTATTCTCTACCACGTTTTCTTTTCTTTTTATTTCAAATTTACACACAAGCCCCTAATCTTCAATGCTTACACTTAAGAAGGAACATTTGCAATTAGAGTTCAGAAGGAACATCGCAATTAGATTAAGTCACTGGCAGTCATCTCCCAAAGTACATAAACACGCGAAGGTGAAACCCAAATCGTCGTTGAACCTCCAACGCAAGGCCGCCACCACCTACCCTCCATCCCGCCACAAAAACCCTAAGTCAACCACCTACAAACCCTGAACAGAAGCGCCACCGTCATCTCCTTCAAATAGCGTCGTCATTGTCAAGAGAGAAAGCTAGAGCCACTGCTATAAACTGGTCTGCATGCATCAGAACACCCGATTCTGTTATGAGGGAATGGTCGAAAAAAAAAATTCAACTTTTTGCAAGCTCTGATTATCAATCTGCCATGGACGCGTTTCTCATTGAAAAATTGACTTGCCCCACTGGATATTTCATCAGAAGGTATAGCCCTTGGCAAAAAATTTCTCAAGAAAATAGATCCTGTCATGTAATAAAATACAACAATAACAAAAGTCATAAGTATGCAATTGCAGTAGTAAAATACATTCACAACAATGGCTCCATAAAATTTAAAGAAATAACGCCAAACAACACATGAAGATAATCAAGAATCAAAGAAAACACCAAAAAGACAGAACCGTAGGTCTTTGTTCGGATTGAATAAGAAATTGAAAGGATACAAAATGTACGAGAAAAAAGTGTGGCAGTGGGAGTGGGAGGGGTTACTCTATGAGAAAGAGAGGGCTTCGAGAGAAAAGAGGAAGCATTAGGAAATTTCGAAAGAGGGATAGGCTAAACTGTACAAATCCCCATTGTTGCTATTCTGATTCGCAGAATGTTGTGATATTTTAGGGATTCAATGCTTCCTGTTATACAAAGTGTTCCGTCTAGGGTTTTCGTTTTCCCCTCTTTCCATTTTCTCTGTTTCTCTGTTAGTGGTTACAAATTCTTCAACAGATCATTATTGTGGTTCATGTTGTTATGGTTGTAGAACAGGAGATAAGAAGGGCACTGACTTTACTCTCCTTAGCAGCAACGTGGAGGAGTAAGGTAAGAAAGAAACTCCTAGCAAAGAAGTTAGGGGCTGAAATGTAAACATTGAAGAAATTAGGGTCTTATGTGCAAATTTGGAATAAAATGAAAAAAAAAAAAGATGGCAGAGAATAAACTCATACCTGACATCAGACGTGGGCTGGCTGTTAACCACCTCAAACAAAAGTTAACGCCATCCAAAATTAGGGACTATTTGTAACAGTTTCAAAACTATGAGGACTAAAAGCAATCAAAGTTTCGATTAGAGACTAAATCCAAAATCATGTGATACTTAAGAGACTAAAAACATATTTAACCCATGATTTTGTCTACATTTTCCTGAGTTACGCTAAACATAATTATTCTTTTTTTGAAGATAATTTATAATCGTCATTGAATAAATACAAGTTGCGATATGTATGTTTATTTTTAATATCTATAAATTATATATATATATATATATATATATATATATATATATATATATATATATATATTAAAAATAGTAATTAAAATGATAAAATTAAAATAATAAAATAAATAAAAAAGGTATATATAAATTGTAGATATATAGCTAATAAAATAAATTTAATCATTGAAATAAAAAAAATATTATAAGTAATACTAAGAGTAATTATTTAAATTTTAGGATATAGTTACTAAAATGATAAAAAAATAAATAATTTTTTCATAATGAATAATTATTTTAATTAAAAAAAGAATTTACTAAAATGATAAGACTGGAAAATAAACTAGAAACATAGGCTATTAAACCTTTCTTTTTTAACTTATTAGTAAGAAAGTATTTATTTATTTTAGTTTTTTTATCGTCTAATTATTTTCGTTCAAAATTTAAGTTTATTTTGATCTAATTAAATTTAAAGAAGATTGATTGGTTTATTTATTCGAGTCTTAATCTTATTTTTATTAAAAGAATTCATTATATATATACCTCCATAAATAAAAAGAGATATTTGTTTTTTAATTTTATTTTTTAAAAATAAAATAATTATTTTATCAATTTCATTTTTTTAATCACTGTTTATTTAAAATTTTCAATTTGATATTTTTTAAATTTAAGCATTATTTAATTTAAGTATTTTTTAATTATAAAACTATTTATAACATAAGTAACAACTATTTACAATAAAATGATAGAAATTATTTATATTTAATTTGATATTAATAATAATAATTTTATCACTTTTAATTATCATAAAAAAAATTGAACAATAATAAGTGTGTTTTCACATGTAAATAATAATAGAGATTCAAATTTAAAACATCTCAATGTTATATTAATTTAATTACAAGTATACTAATAAATTTACATCTATATATAAAGTGAATTTATTTTAGGCTTAAGGTCCTAATTTTTGTTAGTTTTGTTTGAAATGATACTAATTTTTTTTTTTAAATGTTCAATGTAAGTGAGGTGGATTTTTATTGAATGAAACTCATATTTTTATGAGGTGGATTCTCAAATTAGGGTTTTTACTTTTCTTTTGTGAAAGTCATAGTCATGTTGGAGGTTAAGCAATATTCTTCTCAATCTTGGTGGTTGATGAGCCATGTCTGTTTCTCAATCTCCTTCTTCTTGTTGCAATAGCTTGGGGCATCGAAGTTGTCATTCTTCACATGTTAGAGGTTCAATAGGGGTATGAATAATCCCCATTTGCAATTATGGTGAGATGGTAGTAGTAAAAATGAGTAGAACTTCAAAGAATGCTGGAAGATATTTTTGGAGTTACCATAACTACAAGGTTATCTGAATAAAAGCATTTTTAATTAAGCCCTATTTTGTTTATGTGTTGGTATTTGAAGTGTTTGTTTTTTATGAATAATAGAGTGGAGTTGGTAATGTGATGTGTTGTAACCATTTCAAGTGGTGTAATGAAGAAAATGTTGATGAAAGAGATGTTATTATTGCGAGGCAAAGGAGGAAGATTTATGATATGGAGAACACTGTGAAAGCTTTGAAGAAAAGGATTCAATTATTAGTAGCAATGATGGGTGTTGTTAGTGTGGTGAATATATTTATGTTGTGTGTGTTTTTAGATTGATGTGTTGTCTGTGTTTTAGGTGACCCGAATGTGCTTTATACTTTAATGTTTTTAGGGCAATGAAGTTGAGGTTTTGTAATGTTAAAGTTGCGCATCTCTCTTTTGTATTAAATGAAGGAATGAAATTTGTATTAATGTGTAATTGTTCAATGTAGTCCCCATTTCATTTAATTATGTGCGAATGTAGTCCCAATGATAATGAGTGATGTGTTCAAAAAATGAAAATGCAAAAAATCAAAACCAAAATAATAATAATAATTATTTTTTTCCTGGTTATTATTTTCTTTGTTTTTTCCATGTTGATATATATATATATATATATATATAAAACAGATTATACAATGATTTACTATTTATTTTTTCAAAGTTATATATTTGTAGATAAAAATGATGTTCAAATTCTTTGTTGGATTTTCATTATAAATATTTTAATTTATGTTTCGGTAGAATTGGTCTGAAGGTCAGTTGACCTTCCTTCTCTGTTCTCTTTCAATCGTTTTAATCCTTTCTGAGAATACAATCCTTCGATGGATGGTTAACCTGCAAAAGACACTCTGACGCTCAAGTCAGACATGTTATATAAAGAGGTCTATATTTTATTTAGGATAGCTCAAAGTTATTTTACCTGAACGTGAATAATATATTTATATGGCTTGTGGTAGCCAAGCACATTGATTAATCATTAAACCAGAAAATCAAATTCAATAATACCTGTTAATTGTCCAATAATACTAGATTCTTGTGCAATATAACCTGTCAATCACTCATAAATAGCGTATATTCACATTTAATATGACCATTAAACATATTAATTGGTCATTAATGATTTTTACCTTTACTGATTGGTGTTTATCTGACCATCGGTCGACTACCTGTTTTGGCTTCGGTTTCTTCTTAGCCGGTCGGTCACCGGGGTATAGTACATTAAGCTCCCCAAGCCCCGAACAGCTGTTTGTAGGTGTGAAGGGGTTTAATTGTGCCAGACGAATTTGAACGAGAGTGAGAGTTCACGAGGAGCGTTCCCCACCGCTCGGTTTAGGACCAAGGGTTCTCGGAGAACGCTCCCTGGGTTTGTAGGAAGAGAGTGAGTTCGTAAACCTCACCGCTCGGTTTAGGACCATGGGTTCTCAGAGAACGTTCCCTGGGTTTTTACGACGAGAGTGAGTTCGTAGAGGACCTCACCACTCGGTTTAGGACCAAGGGTTCTCAGAGAACGTTCCCTAGGTTTTTAGGACGAAAGTGAGTTCGTAGAGGACCTCACCGTTCAGTTTAGGACCAGGGGTTCTTAAAGAACGTTCCCTGGGTTTTTAGGACGAGAGTGAGTAGGTAGAGGACCTCACCGCTCGGTTTAGGACCAAGTGTTCTCAGAGAACGTTCCCTGGGT
>NC_028359.1:9751000-9770979 GCF_000741045.1 Vigna radiata var. radiata | reverse complement strand
CCCTGGGTTTTTAGGACGAGAGTGAGTTCGTAGAGGACCTCACCGCTCGGTTTAGGACCAGGGGTTCTCAGAGAACGTTCCCTGGGTTTTTAGGATGAGAGTGAGTTCGTAGAGGACCTCACCACTTGGTTTAGGACTAGGGGTTCTCAGAGAATGTTCCTTGGGTTTTTAGGACAAGAATGAGTTCGTAGAGAACCTCACTGCTCGGTTTAGGACCAGGGGTTCTCAGAGAACGTTCCCTGGGTTTTTAGGACGAGACTGAGTTCGTAGAGAACCTCACCACTCGGTTTAGGACCAGGGGTTCTCAGAGAATGTTCCTTGGGTTTTTAGGAAGAGACTGAATTCGTAGAGAACCTCACCGCTCGATTTAGGACCAGGGGTTCTCAAATAACGTTCCCTGGGTTTTTAGGACGAGAGTGAGTTCGTAAAGAATCTCACCACTCATTTTAGGATCAGGTGTTCTTAGAGAACGTTCCCTGGTTTTTTAGGAGGAGAGTGAGAGTTCACGAGGAGCTTGCCCCACCTCTCGGTTTAGGATGATGGTGAGTTCGTATAGAACGTCATCGCTCGGCTTGGGACCAGGGGTTCTGAGAGAACGTTCCCTAGGTTTTGTAATACTTCAACATGTCCAACGATTGAATGGAAGTCGTCCAGCTTTATTCATACTAACATTGTATCTTCCTGTGCAAAATATTTTCTCACAAAAAGCATGCGTTAAAGCAAAATATTCAATATTTTATTTTTATAATGAGATGACATTAAAACCTGATAGGGTTGAACATTGGTCTAAACCTTCCTGTGTATGATATTTTTACTCATAAAAATATAAGGTAGATAAAATATTTAATAATTTATTTTTATAATGAGGAACCATTAGAACCTGACAAGGCTGAAAGTTGGATTCCCATAAATGATATTTTTACTCACAAAAATATGAGTTAAATAAAATAAAAATTATAATTTATAAAAAATATTGGAACCTGACAAGGTTGGACGTATGACCGAACCTTCCTGAAAGATCTCAAAACAAAAGAAATGCATTTATAAATTATTATAAATTTTTTTGCTCTTGTCACAAAACCTGATATTGATCCGAAGTAGCAATTTCGAGACTGAGTGCTCGCCTTGGTTCCTTGTGGTTTTAATGGGATGTCACTCGGCTCCACGGTGGACGCCAAAATGTTTCGATAGAATTGGTCTGAGGGTCGGTTGACCTCCCTTCTCTGCTCTCTTTCAATCGATTTAATCTTTTTTGAGAACACAATCCTCCGATGGGTGGTTGACCTGCAAAAGACACTCCGACGCTAGTCAGATATGTTGTATAAAGAGGATTGTATTTTATTTAGGATAACTCAAGTTTATTTTACCTGAAAGTGAATAATATATTTATATGACTTGTGGTAGCCAAGCACATTGTTTAATCATTAAACCAAAAAATCAAATTCAATAATACATGTTAATTGTCCATTAATACCAGATTCTTGTACAATATGACCTGTCAATCACTCATAAATAACGTATATTCACATTTAATATGACCATTAAACATATTAGTTGGTCATTAATGATTTTTACCTTTCCTAATTGGTGTTTATCTGACCATCGGTTGGTTGTTTGTTTTGACTCCAGTTTCTTCTTAACCGGTTGATTACCGGGATATAGTACAATTTTGATTGATACTTTTTCTACATATATTTTAAAATATTAAATTTAGTTTATTATGAATACATTCTATAAGCAGAACAGACAAAAAAACTAGGTTAAATATATATTTTGGTCCTTATATTTGTGTCCAATTCTCATTTTGGTCCTTATGTTTTTTTTTCCCAATTGAATCTCAATATTTGTTAATTTGAGGTAATTATGTCCTCTCCGTTAACATCCCACTAACGCTGTTTAACTTTGCTGAGTTGGATCAAACATTTTTATATACGTGGCATTTTGTATTAAGTTTAATGGATAATTTTTTTAAAACCAGAAATCAAAAAACTTAAATTTTACGGTCTCAATTAACAAAGAAACTGATACGAGGAATTGAAAACCAACATTTTCCTAGAAATTTGAAACTGAAAAAACTAAAAAAAGTATCCCCTCCAAATTGAAATTTAGTCACTCCGATTGGAAAACCCAGAAGTGACAACCAAATTTGGGTTTGAATTTGAAACCAGTGAAACAAAAGAAGAGGGAGTTGAGAATAAAAAACACAAGTCGGAATATTTCAAAGACGGAGAGAGAGGGAGAGAGAGAAGCAGACAAGGAAGTGAGAGAAGAAGAGAGAAATGTGGGGAGAAGTGAGGCATGGAATCCTAGTAGGAAGGTGAGGCTTATATTGGGGACAATTGGTCGGCGTAATACGGTGGTTGGAAAATAAAAACAGCAAAATGCACAGAAACAAAAAACGAACCCATGAAAAAAAAGGAAATTAAACAAATTTGCTAGTTTCATCAGCACTGCTACAACTCTGTTCAAACCCCAAACCCAAACATTTGTAAGAAGAAGAGGAAGCAGCCATTTGATCTGATCAATCTTCCACAAATCTGATTTAAATAAGGGCTTAGGGCTAACAAATTTAGAGGTTGTCGTAAGACCTAAGAAGAAGGAAGGGGTTGTTGTTGCTGCCACGGGAGAGGAGAGACCATCCAGTGGTTGGAAGAAGCCAAAGGAACCTTAGCAGCTGGAAAATCAAGTAAGGGCAGAAACCAAATTATCAAATTATCAAAACATCAAAGCTGGCCTTGACAAGGAAGAAGGAACTAATTAAGTTTCCATTTTTACCCAAACAAAATCAAATAAGTCCTTTAATAGCTCATTTAAAATACAAATTTTAAATACAGATTTCCACATAATTGAATGAGTATAAATGAGTTAATAATGTCTCCATCCACGTCATTACATATAAACAGTGTTAGTCCAAAATTAACGGAGAGGATTTAATTGGCTCAAATTAACAAATATTTAAATTCAATTGGGACAAAAAAAACATGAGGACCTAGTTGAGAATTGACCACAAATATGAAGACCAAAAGATATATTTAAACAAAAAACTAACAAGACATTGCTCCATTTCCAACACAAGTCCCCACATGCCAAATTACAGGAAAATGATTAAACAAAATGACGCAACAAAAATATTACTAAATTGCTCATGAGAAATAGAACTGCAAACATTTGATCTAGTGTAACACATCAAGGATGTGTCATTGCAAGTGGGCTGGGAAATCTGAAGATAAAGTCAAAAGGAGATTTATTATGAGATTTATACATTATTTAATGCGATATTCATACCTACCCATATCTGGCTTTGAAAAGGGCATATTTTTGTTTCTTTTTTTCCTTGATTGAAACTAGCTATTGTTTGGATCAAAGTGGTGGAATTGGAAAACCTTAACATGCTTTAATTTGTTTGCTTTTTGGTTAGGAGACTAATACTTTTATGCTATAGTATATATTATTGTCTACTGTTACAAATCAGTTCAGTCAAATATGCGTTTTTAGGGGAAACGACACACACAAACCTTAAAACTTATGCATCAATTACAAATAATAAACCACAACTTAATTTTGCATAGCTGATGACATATTACATGAAAAAACATAACACCAAAGCACTTGTTCTTCCAAAAAGTGATTGTTCTCAATGATGAAAACAAATTTAAATCTGGGATGCCATAGACTGAGATTACTGAGATACATAAAGAAATGATCCAACATAAAGCGACTTATTTTGTATGGCATAACATAATGGCAGAAAAGGCTAATCCTTTAAGACAGGCCTATGGATTTCCATATATTCAACAAACTCATCTATATATTTTTGGTGCAGTTCTTTGTCTCCAAATATCTTACTCATCTCCTGTGCTTCACTTCTATAAGTTTTTTCCAACATCACTGATCTTAATGCATTGGCCAACGATTCCCTGGTGAACTTCCTATCATCCTCACTTCTCTCTACTTTGACCCCTACCCTTTTCTCTTCCATATGCCTAGCAATTACAAATTGTTCACTTTGGAATGGCAACATCACAAGTGGACAACCAACTTGAAGACTCTCTATGACTGAACTCCAACCACAGTGAGTCAGGAATCCCCCAACAGACTTGTGTGCTAAAATCCTCGTCTGTGGTGCCCATGTTCTCCACACCAAACCCTTTCCTGAGTTATTCACTACCAAATCCTGCAACTCAACCTTAGAGCTGTTTTGCTTTTTCAGAACCCAGAAAAAGGGAAAACCAGACATTTCTATTCCCATACTGATTTCAGTAAACTCTTCATCGCTTAGTGTAACTTCAGTTCCAAAAGCTACATACATCACTGACCCTTCTTCCTGTTTGTCTAACCAATTAAGTATGGTATCCCAGTTTTCATCATTCCTGTCTTCACTGAACTGTAATGAAGGTGGCAGTAGCCCAACTGGAATCACTGGTATACTATACATACTTTTATAAACTTTGAGAGCCTCATCTTCAATCTCCATGCAACTTCTTGGAGCAATAACTTGAGCAGCATCAGAAGTTGTAAGGACTCGAAACACGTCAGAAACCCCCGATTCATTTGACTCATTATGCTCTTCAGGAAAATCTTTTCCCCACGAAGACTCACTGCCACTGGTTGTTCTTGTAAAAGACTCTAAAAAAGAAGTCATACCAGATGCACTAAAAATACAGAAAAAGATGTTTGAGATTCCTAGCTTAGAAGATATTGGCGGCAACCAATAGGGTGCAAAGTCGTATATTATCCAATCTGGTTTGCATCTCTCCAGAAATTTGGCGAAAGGTTGTTGAAGAGCATCAAAAGCCAGCTTGAGGTATGGAATGAGGTGATGAGGAATGTCCATTGTGGCCTCTGCATTTTCTGGGAGTTTGTCAACACGGGGCAGTGGCAGTTCTATCAGATCCACCAAAGGTTGCAAGTTTNCAGGCACTTTNGGTANGCGATGGATATTTCTAGGTGTGGAAATGAAAGANATTTTGTGACCCTTTTGAGCTATGAGTTTTGAAAGCTCAAAAAATGGAGCAATGTGACCAAATGCTAGCCATGGAAACACCACAATGTGAAGCTTCTCGCGCTGCTCCGCCATGGATATGCTTTATCATGAATGGTTATTTATTCTCCAGTATATAGAGGAACCAGTTTGAATATTTACTATTCATGATAACCTTTTTTATTTTTTATTTAACATGGTCATTAGTGTCTCTCTTGTCAAGTTTCACACATAGGTACTAACCTCTTTTTGACAATAATTGAAGGAAATCAATGTGTTGGACCTAAAATTTTCTAAATTATTTATCTTCTAATAAAATCATTGTCATATTTTTTTATTACCAATTTGCTTGGTAAGAGTACTGCATACTACAAGTAAACGAGTAAACCAATAAAAGAGATTAAAAAAATATATTGTAACGTTACTTGATAGTTTTTATAAAATTTAAAACATTAAGTACACTGTTTAATATTATATCAAAACTTTATACATCATATACAGCTAATCGAAGTATAGTTTATTAATATAAAGTCGAATGGCGACTGTTACTGTAGAATTATTAAACAATTAATGGGTTGGGAGTTTGCAACAATGAAATCAGGTTTTTCTTTCTGCACCCAACATAGGTTTCCAGAAATTTTGATCCGAAATAAGGATGGGATGAGTGGCTTCAGAAAATATATTTCCAGATTATTGTTGCATTGAAATTTCCTATCATAAATATTAAATAAGACTATCATATAACAATTGCATAAGTCAAATAATTATAAAAATTAGTAAAGTTATAAAAACACACATATATATATATATGGATTTGATATGAATGATATGGATGTAATTATTTATAAGGAGGAAATATTATGTTGTGTATGATTATAGCTTGTGAATTGAATGGTGATTTTCCAAAATCTACTTATTATCAAATTCACACATAGGAAAATATTAGGTGATGAGAGTTTATGGACGTTTTTATGTTCTGGACGGGTGGAATGAAAAAGGAATGTTTCTCATAGATAATGTATGTGAATATACTCTATCATATGTGGAGGACTTAGCTCCTCAGATATTAGATTGAGTAGAGTTAGGGTGTACGTTATACTCTATTAAAAGGTAATATGACAAACAAATTTTTTTTATTGATTCAACATACAAGTATTTTGAAAGTAGAACATTGCTTAAAACACTTTTTTATAATAACTTATTCCATTTATACTCCACATATAAAAAGTGGTGTTATGGTATAACTGTAAATAAGATATCACTTTTTAAACCAGTTATAGTTATAACAGGTGTAGAAAATGGATGGAGTGATATTCTTTTAATAAATATGATTTTTTTTATATCAATTATAACTTATATAGAAGTAGATACAGTGAAATTTTTTTGTAATAAATAAGAAAACTTTCCATATCGATTATAATTGATATAGAAAGTATTTTTTTTTAAGGTTAAATAGATCCATTGGTCTCTATATTTGTTGGTTTTCTTTAATTAGGTCTCTGTTTTTTAAAAATGATCAATTTGGTCCCTGAATTTGAAAACCTTAACCAATCAAGGATATTCCGATAACTTTCCTAAACGGCGTTATGTGCGTTCTGTGCTGGCAACAATAGCTGTAATATTTGTGCTGAGGTGGCACTTAACCAATTGATGAGGTGTTACTAATTTTATTTCTTAAGTATTAAAATTTAAAAAACATGTGCTTAAAGGTTAAGTGAGGGTAAAATGGGGAATTTAAATTAAAAAAGCATGTGCGTAAAAAAACATGTGCGTAAGTCAGGGTAAAGTGATATGAGGTGATTAAAATTGGGGAAACTTAGGTTTGGGAATTTGGGGAAATAGGGGGTTTGCGAAATTGGGGAGACAGCGGTGAGTGGTGCATTATTTCACAAATTACATTGACAAAAAGTTTCGTTTTGGGAGAAAATCTTCATCTATCGGTGGTTTTGTCGTGGAAAGGTCTGGAGAAGTTGGTTGCACTTGAAGCACGTGTTGAGGTTAGTATATTGTGTTTTTTTGATAACGTGGCATGTGTAATTGTATGGTTACTTTCGATAATGGTCTCCCATATTTGTAGTTCTGTCGGTCTATGCATGTGCTATGATAGTGGTCTTGCAATGTGGTCCCCCATCCTTTGTGGTTTTAATTTTGTTTAAGTTTTGGTGTTGCATGCTGTGTGGTTTAGTTATATAGGATATTTATATAGGATAAAAATTTATATAATTTGAAATAACTTTAGGATCTTATTTTATAGGTTAAAAATTTTTACTGTGTTGAAAATGGAGGATAAATTTGATGTTGTAATCCACCATGGAGGGAAGTTCGTGAAGAATGGGTCACTTAAGTACGAGGGAGAAAGTACAACTTTCTCTTTTGACCTAGACTTTTGGAGTTATTTCCTCATTATCAGTGTAGTAAAAGGACTTGGATATGATGGGTTTCAGGAGTTATGGTATTGTGTAGGGGGTGGTTCTGTATTAGAGAATAGGTTAGAGCTTTTGACTGATGATAGAGGAGCCATGCATATGATAAATTTAGCTAGGCTCAATGGTCAAGTGCATCTATTTGTTGTTCACCTAGTCTCCCAACCTGAGATCATATACTTGTTAGAAAATGCTTGTCATGATATAGGTGAAGTAGAAGCTGAAAATGTGATGCCTGATAGTGATAAGGGTGATTGTGAAAAGGAAGGTGGTGGTGAGTGTGATGAAGAAGGTGATGGTGAGTGTGAAAAGGAAGGTGGTGATGATGAGTGTGAGCAAGAAGGTGAAGGTGATGGTGATGCTGAGTGTGAACAGGAAGGTGATGATCATGAGTTTGAGCAACAAGGTGATGGTGAGTGTGAGCAGTAAGGTCATGGTCAAGATACTGTACCTGTTGAAGAAGAAAGATGTCAAGGTGATGGGGTTGTTAAAGGTGAAATTGAAACCCAATGTGAAGGAGATACTGCTACTATCCGTAGTTGTAGTTGTAGTGGTGAGGATGGCAATGGTGATGGCAATGTTGATGCTAATGATGACTATATGGAAGACTTGGTTGACTGTGAAATACAAGAGGATCTAGGAGATGCAAATTGCTTTGGTGATATAGAAACTGATGTGGAATATGGTGGAGAATCAGTCACTGAATTTTCTGATAGTGATGTGGATGATGGCATAAACTGTGATGATAACAGAGGCTTGTCTGATGAAGAATGGGAATCTGAAGAGCTGGTTAGTGGAGCAGAAAGTGATGCAGAAGATGATGAAGAGAGTTATGGCAAGTTTGTGACATTTATTATGCCTAAATCAATGGTTGATTACAAGTGGGATTTGGGGACGTATTTTGCTAAGAAGGAAGATTTGTCGGATGCCATAAAAACCTATGCAATACAAAATGGTAGAAATATAAGATACGTAAAAAATGATAAGAAAAGAGTTAGGGCGAAATGTATGGGATCTAAAGGAAAGTGCCCCTGGTTGGCATATTGTGGTTATATGGATGCAATAAAAGCATGGCAATTAAGGACCATTGTTGACAACCACACTTGTAGTAGAGAGCACAAGGTAAAATTACTCAATTAAAAATGGCTCAGTAAGAGGTTGGAGAAAACTGTTAGAGAAAATCCCAGAGTTAAGGGAGTGGACATTGTTCAGAAGATAAATAAAAAGTGGAATGTAGGTATATCTCAATCCATGGCTTATAGGGCTAAAGCCATTGCTTCAGACCATGTTGATGGGTCTTTCAAAGAGCAATATAAAAGGATCTTTGATTATGCAAATGAGGTCTTAACTCGTAATCCTAGAAGCACAGTTCAGGTTAAAGTTGAACCAAATGAGGATGGACCTATATTCAGGAGGTTGTATGTTTGTCTGAAAGCTTGCAAGGACAGTTTCGTGTCTTGCAGGCCTATTATAGGGCTGGATGGTGCATTTTTGAAAGGTAAATATGGTGGGGAAATGTTGACTGCTGTTGGAAGAGACGCAAACGATCAAATGCTACCTATTGCATATGCCATTGTGGAAGTAGAGAACAAGGCCACTTGGAAATGGTTTATGGAACTTCTGGTTGAAGATCTTGGTGGGACTACAATATGTGCATCATGTACATTCATATTAGATCAACAAAAGGTAATTAAATTAAGACCTCTAACAATGCATATTAAATTATTTTATGTTAGACACCTTTTTACTTTGTTATTCAAATAACAGGGTCTATTACAAGCTATTCAAGAAGTGCTTCCAGGAGTTGATCAACGATTTTGCGTTAGACACCTATATGCCAATTTCAGAAAACAATTCCCAGGAAAACAACTCAAGAGGTTGATGTGGAAGGCAACTACAACAACTCATCCCCAAGCATGAGAAAAGGAAATGAAAAATATGAAAGAGCTTAACATTGAAGCTTTTAAATATCTGATTAAAATACCTCCCAGGTTTGTATTCAAATTTATGTTCAGTTCGAATGCTTGCCATACTTGTAATATTTCATAAACTGATTTATGTTCAATTTCACCTGTTACCATGTAGACATTGGTCGAGATCAAGGTTTACAACCACATCTAAATGTGATACATTAGTAAACAACATGTTAGAGGCATTCAACAGTGTTATGCTGCATACAAGGTCTAAGCCAATCATAAGCATGATGGAGGACATCCGGATTTACATCATGAAAAGATGGGCAACTAACAGAGCAATATGTCAATCATTGACTAGGGTCATTTGTCCTAAAATCAAGACTAGACTTAATAAGGAGTCCTAGTTAACTAAGTTTTGGATTCTAAGGTATGGTTCAATATAAGCATACTTTGTAGTTCAGTTTTAAATTTTGTATGTTGTATGTATTGATTGCTGAAAAAATTAAATTCTGTTGCAGTTGGTCAGTAGACAAGTTATTTGAAGTACGTCATGCCTCACAAGTTGGGGAGAAGCTTGTGGTTGATCAAGACAAACATGAATGCAGTTGTAGGAAATGGGCTATCTCAGGCATTCCATGTTGCCATGCGTTGGCTGCTATGAAGTTTTTGAACTTAGATGCAGAGGACTTCATACCTGGTTGGTTTAGGAAGGGCACATATGAAGAGACATACTCTTCAATTGTCTATCCGATAAATGGAAAAAACATGTGGCAGGTTACACCATACAATGATGTATTCCTTCCAAAAAAGAGAGCATTGCCACGCAGACCAAAGAAGAAACGCAGGTTGGAAGAATGGAAGTTGATCAACGATGAAACAAGAATGAGGAAGGGTGGTGTACGTAAAAGATGTGGAATTTGTGGAGAAATGGGACACAATAGGAAGTCTTGCAAGAAATCAACCCAAGAATCAGTTGTCACTGACCAAACACAACAAAGTAACCCACCAAATGAGGATCAAGCATAAAAAATCCAATTTCTTTATGTTTATATGACTATACTAATCTATTGTAATAGAGGATGAACCTAATTTTTGTACTGCTGTGATAGAGGATGAACCTCTGATTTTGCTATTCAGCACTTTTTGTATGAAGTACTAATCTATTGTAATAGAGGATGAACCTCTGATTTTGCTGGCTTTCTGCCATGTTTAATATCACTTGCAGTCACTTTACTATGTCATTGATCAATCCTGATTTGTTTTGCTATTTTGACTGGAATCCATGCTTAAGTAGAGTTGAATTAGCATGAACACTGATTGAGCATGATTGAGCTATTTTGACTGGAATCCATGCTTAAGTAGTCCAATCTGCGTGTCCAGTTGATTGAGCATTTAGATCATTGCCAATCATCAAAATGATGTTCTGCTAATTTGAGAAACTTTCATCTGCTGTTTAAAGGTCATTTGCAAAATTCAAAGTCAATTTTACTGCATTTTCTAAAATTTGGCTACTCTAGTTGTGGTTTTTGAGCTGAAATAGAACTGAAATAGCTAAAATACAGTCTGCACTGATGCTGTCCAGCAAAGGTGATCAAACAAGTTTGATTTCATATAAGAAATATGTTTGAACAAGTTTAAAGTGGAAATATTCAGTTCTGTGCATTTGGCATATACCACTTCTCCCAAATTTTAGACAATTCAGGAAACCCGATAGTTATGCAGTAGCAAATTTTAAATAGCCGTTTTTGCTCTACTTTATTATGTTTTTGCTCTACTTTATTATGTTTTTTATTAATGCTAACGATGGTCCAAATGAAAACGCTACTTCCCTCAGTTCTCATGAAAGAAAGTGTAACAATGTTTTAGCAATATCAATGCCTGTCAATATTTTTTGGAAACTTACTCTCTGATTTTTCCCATTAGCCATACAAGGGAAACCGTTAAACATTTTATTCATCATGAAAATTTCCTCAGTTTGATTTACCAGTTTTCAATTTCCAACCCACTTTGGTTCCACAAAGAAGAAAACTTTAATTGCTATCAACACTGATGCGTACATATTCTCTATCTCGTGGTTAAAGTGTTCAAAAATTTACTTATTTTGTACTACTTATAAGGATCAACAACATAATACATATTACATATTCAGATTCAGATTAAAAAAAACATCCCATTCTCATTTCATTCACTCATCAACATCATTCATATTACATTAAAACAAATCACATTACAACGAATCATGCCATTCTCACTAACATTGAAACTAAATCATCTCTATGACACATAAAAAACAAACCAACAATATCAACCCCTTCATACACTTTTCCAGAAACAACACTGATTTTTGTATCTTAACTATCATTTTTCTAGTACTCTCCAATTCTTCATTGCTGACCAAAGTTTCTTTCTTCCCTTCGCTCTTGACGTAACGACCACTATCTCCACTTCCAACATCTGTGCACCATTTGAAGAAGTTACAACCAGCATCTTCAACATCATTTTGCAAACACATTTGAAGAAGTTGCCCTAATCTCAGAAATAATACTTTAAATGGAACGTATAGGTTGAATATGACATACCTTATACTTGGAGCATCCCCAAAAATGCTTGCCTCGATTCTTCATAGTGTTCGAAGTTCTCATCACAGATCTCTGTCCATAGTGGCAAATAGGGGTTTCGTTCCTTCTACATGTCGACGAACAGCAAGAATACTCCTTTGACATCCTCTTCGAAGAACAACGACAATAAACTTGATCCCCACCACACCCAACCTTGATCTCGCAAAATGTTATGAACCAACACCCTTTGAAGAAGAACCACCACCCTTTATCAGCTTCAGCTTCAACTTAGCACCCTTATCCCTATTTCCCCAATTTAACTTTACCTTTAACGAAATCACTGAAACCACGTGCTTCTTCAATTGTATGCATAAACAAATATTTTTAGTCCACGTGTTAAAGACATTATGTTACACCTATATGCAGCATGACAGTTACTGTTGCCAGCACAGACAATTTTTAACGCCATCCATGGAACTTAACGGAATGCCCTTGATTGGTTAAAGTTTTCAAATTCAGGGACCAAATTGATCATTTTTAAAAAACAGGGACCTAATTGAAGAAAACCAACAAATATAGGGACCGGTGGATCTATTTAACCTTTTTTTAATTAGTAAACAGAGAGTTCCCAAATCCCTAACCTTCATTCTCCTCTTTTTCCTTTCTCGAACTCGTCTCCTCCTCTATGAACTAGATTAGAACCACATCTTCTCCTCCACCACAATTCTTGCTACCATTTCCTCCCACCCATGTTTCCTCCTGCCACCTATGCCACCGCTCTCCTTGGCTGCATACACTATATCACGACGAAGCAGTTCCACCATATGCAGTCCCTCGCCACCACACACACGTAGGTGGAGTGTTTCTTGCCTTCTTCAAGTAACACAAATAGTAAAAATGTTACTGCAAAAATGGACATTGTGATTAATGGAAGGAAGAAACTAGGCAATGGTGATAGACAATGTAACAATGATGAAGTGTTATTTCCATACCTTTGAGGGAAACTGTTTGAGGAGCTGGTGAAAGAGCCATTAGGGTATGTGGTGAAGGCTAGTCACACGTTTTTGTCAACGACCGCCACAGAGGAGCACTTCTTAGGACTAATTGGGTGGAGGCTCAACTATCTACTGATGGAGTTTGGATTATGTGAATTCGAAATATTTATGTACGAGTTGTTATGAAGAAGTTAGAATTAGAAGAAAAATTTAGGTTATAATAAGACTAATTTAGTTAGAGAAGGTTTTAGAATTTTTGGATGAATTTTTTGTACTTTTTTTTTTACCTATTTCAAAGTAGGTATAAAAAGTGTTTTTAAACTAATATAAAAAGGTTTTCTTGTACTGGTATATCATGGATGATAATGTGTATTGTTAGATGTGATGACCACATATATGAATTGTTTTAAGAGTTTAACTGAGTTATACTCTTATTTATTTTAAATATGATAGTTTATCTTGTTTTTTTATGATAGTAGTTTCCATCTATTATATTCATGTGTTATACAAGAATAGATGATAAATTAAAGTACCGAACAATGAGATATTAATGAAAGTTTTGTATATAAATTTTTTTATACGTATATAAATTGTTCACGGCCTTGTAGAGATAGTAAAGTTTATTTTGAAAAATAATATGTATTTAGATAAGAATTGTAAACTTAATAATACTTATATAAATTGTTTACTATATATTAATTATTAGTAAAACAATTAGAAAACCCGTATTTGAATTGGATGGCAAATTTCACTGTTGCGTGAAATGCAAATCAAGAACTTGAATTGAAAAATCAATCTTATGAGGTAAATTGAAATTATGGGTTTCAATTTCATTTTTGAAATATAATAATTTATTTATGTGAATAATGTATGTTTATTTATTTGAGATTAAACATGATGTTATAGAAAGTAACCAAAATCTTAAAGTTATTTGATTTTAAAATGTTAATGAATTTATATTTTGGTTGTAAAACCACGTCTCTTTCTTGCAAAAATAAGATTATTTAAATTTGTTTGAAAAATTTCTTGCAAAGTAGGCTTTTTATTTTGGTTAAACTGTCTAATTGAGCAGCAGATAAGTCTCATGTTTGTATGTTTATCTTTTGCTTATTCCTGTGGGAAGCTTTTGGTTTTTTACTTTTTACTCATCATATGATACATGAAGAAAAAACTAGGGGAGTGCAAAAGGAAAAACATTTGGAGCCTTACTTCCAAAGCCATGGTAATTTTGTTGTTCATTTCTTACCTTCATAATTTTTTCTTTCATCCCATCCCATGGGATCAAATGACCAATTTCTCCTAACCTTTTTCATTTTATCTTCTTACAATCTTGGGACACCCTCTTTCTAAGTTTGTGAACAAACACTACAAATAAATTCTTATATAGAAATTAATTTTAGAGGCAAAAATATTAATCACTATAATAATCATTTAGATACTAATTTATAAACTAAATATTATTAATATCTAAAATAGTCTCTATTATAAATAAAAAAATTATAATTGATTATTGATTTCTAATATTAGAGTATCAAAAGTATTTAAACTAATCTTTAATATATATATATATATATATATATATATATATATATATATATATATATATATATATATATAAAAGTTAAATTTGGATGTAAATTTCAAATTCGTTTAAGATTTTGATATATTTTGGTTGTTGAATTTTAAAAATGAATGGATTGTCTTCTTAAGTAGAATGTTTTAACTTTTTCTTTTTGTTAAACTTTAACTTTTTCTTTTTGTGTTAAACTTTCTTTATCTATTAAAAGACTTTCCGAGAATAACATTTGAACTATAATATGTAAAGTAAATAAAGCAAAAAAAAAAATTGTAACTTGACACGTTATACGTGTCTGAACCTTACAACATTCCATTTCTCAATGTTATTTTTATTTTTTATCTATTAATGACTACTCTAGAATGTGTTGGATCTATTTTTTTATATTCAAGTAAGAAATTGTTGATGTTTTTTTTTTTTTTTCAATTCATGCAATGAATTAGAAATAAGAATTAAGATCTAACAACGGTAAGGAGTACAACTCCAATAAATTTAATTGATTTTGTGAAGAAGTAGGGATTGGGCATAAACCCATTGCTCCATACACTAAAAAAAATGGAATCAACGAGAGAAAGTATTCGTTTATCAAAAGAAGTATGCTAAGGAATTTATGAAAAAAAATCAAAATGAATGAATGCAAGAGAGTAGATAATCTAACGTGCAAGAAGGAGAGTAGAGCAAAAAAGATGAAAATTGATGAAACTTTCTATAGAAGTATAGTTTGTAGCTTAATGTACTTAACGACTACTAGACTTGATAACTTAAATTCAGGAAGTCAATTAGATTTACCAATTGTGCAAAAACACATCTTGTCGCTAAATGTCTTAAAGTATATGTGAAAGGCACACTAAATTTTGGAATCAAATTTTGCACAAGTCAGAGTTATGTATTGTAAGGATATTTTAATAATGACCGATAAGGTTCTCTCGATGACTTAAAGAACACTTCAGACTATTGTTTCTTGTTCGGATCACGTGCATTCTCATGATGTTGCAAAAAAATACAATATGATGCCACAATCTACAATAAAATATAAATTCACTACAACTAGTACTAGTGTGAATCAAGCTTTATGGTTAATAAAAGTGTTAATTAGTAGATTTGAATATGAAAAAAGAGAGATGCACTAAAGTAGTCGTTGATAATCAATTTGATATTTCTATTTCAAACAATCCTATATTTAATGGAAAAATCAAACACTTCAATATCAAATATTTTCTCTGAAAAGTGCAAAAGGAAGAATAATGAACTCTGCCTTTTGTAACTTGCTTGTATATTTATTAAGGGTATGTTCATTTGGAATGATGGATTTGAAGGAGAGAGATTGGATGAAATTGAGTAGATTTTACAATAAATTGAGTGTTATTTTGTTTTTTAAGGAATTTGAAAGTGAGAATGACTGCAATGCAATGAGTTAGAATCAGATACATGGCTAGTGAAATTGAATACAAGTCACTTTGGAATCGGGTAAGAAAATGTGAGACTGATTTATGTACTCACCCATTCATTACTTTTACGATTATTTAATATTAATATCAATATTATTATTATTATTAATTTATTATTTAAGGTTATTCTCATTCCATGCATATTATAATGAAACTGGAATCAAATACATGCTTCATTAATCGAATACAAAATTCGTCGAATCTATGAAGTGGAATCAATTACAGCGCTTTAACATAAAGAAATTGTGTTCTTTTAGGGAAAAATTGATATTTACAATCGTCTCAAATATGAACATATCATAGCTGATAAAAAAAAATAGTAGTGTATTCAGGTATCACAACCTGTATTCGGTTACGAGGTGTTTTGCTTGGGACGTTGCAGCAAGGATCCGGTTACACAGGCGGTATTCGGTTCCCTGCAACTCCTGCGTTTTGCTTTGTCATTGCAAGTCATTGGCGTCGAAGGTGATGGTTGCAGAGGCATGCGTTTGGGGGAGAACGAAGCTCTCTGTGGTGGTGGAGGATGCAACATGCATCCCATGCTGGTTGAAGCAATGGACGAAGATCCTCAAGAAGCAATGGAGGATGCAGAGCCATGTTTCCACGATTTGCAGATATGAACAACGGCATTTAGGAGATATTGATTTTGTGCATGCGCATTGATCACATCATGGTTTTGAAGATTCAGAGGGTTTATCGGTTGATTGATTGATAACCTTTTGGCAAGTATATCAAATCAAAACAAGCTTTAAGTACAAACCAAACCAATGGAAAGTATAAACATGTAGTCACAACTGTATACACAATAACATTCAAAAGAAAAATTCACGATAAAGTCTAAAAGAGTTACAAATATCCAAATTGCCTTGTGTTGGAACACAGTGCCAGAAGGAAATTGGCCTCAAACAACTTCAAGCTAGCAGTACAAGTCCCTAGAAGGAAAAGTAGCATGAAGCACACCTTTAGCACCATTGTGTTCTTTTTGCTGTGAAAATGCCTCTCGAGTGGGTTATTTATATAAGAATATTTGCAGATGGAACATGCCCTGACTGAATTATGGAGCATATTAAACAATAATGTGTTCGCTGTTTTCTGCATTGCAATGTTAAAGGTGGTACGCATCCCTCAGATTGCTTGCACGATTGCTAGTGTTTATTCGTATATTTACCATGAAAAACAAGAAAAAGAGAGGTTCATGAAATTCTACTTCGAGTAGATAAAACACCAATTTAAAATATATAAATATATAAATAGACTTTTTTAAACATTATATAACAAAGGAAATCACGTTCTCATCAGATAAAATATTATAATTAATTAACTATGAGAGATGTCATGGGTCTTTTATACACCACCTTAATCTTATAAACATGGTTAATTTTAATAATTAATTTTAATAATTATTTTAAATTTTTTATTCTTGATAAACATTTTTACAATTAAATATAATATTAACAAATATCATTTTATATTATTTTAATACCTAGGAGTATTTTGGTAATATTTTATTTTATCAATTAATTTTTTTTTAAAATGGTCACATCAATCAAATCTTATCCTAATTCTTACAAACTTTACTTCTAAATCCACTCTCAATTACTTCCAAATCCACTCAAATAAATATAAAAAAAAATTATCCTTAAATCCACTCGATCACTCTCTCCGAAATCATCTCTTCCAATCACCGCAAGTGAACATACCCTTAGTAACCTCAACATTGAGAACATGAGTAAACACAAGAGCTTGTGTGTGGAGTTTTATTTTAATTTTCCAAACTGATTTCATGATATTAACATGAGGTTAAGTTTAAAATTCACATCATAATACTCTTTTTCTTGTATATAAACGATTGTACAATTGTTTACTATTTACTTTTTTTTTTTCCGGTTGTTCTTTTATATGGCAATTGTTATTATTTACTGTTTTTTTTCCTATATAGCAGATGATGCAATGGTTTACTATTTACTTTTTTTTTTAAAAGTTATATATATTAGTTGATAAAAGTGATGTTCAAATTGTCTGTTGGATTTTCATTTTAAATATTTTAATTTTGATATTTACAACTTTTTCTAAATACATATTAAAATATTAAATTTAGTTTTTGATGAATACATTCTAGAAGCAGAACAGAATGACAGAAAAAAAAAAAACTAAAACAGACATATAGTCCCCACATGCAGGATATTCAACAAGTTCAAGAAACTGATTAAACAAAATGAGCCAAGAAAAATATTTGCTAAATTGCATATGAAAAATAGAACTGCAAACTTGTGGTCTAGTGTAGAACAACAAGGATGTGTCATTGCAAGTGGGCTGGGAAATCTGAAGATAAAGTCAAAGGACATTTATAATGAGATTTATACATTATTTAATGCTATGTTCAAGTTAGGGCTACCCATATCTGGCTTAAAAAAGGTACGTATCTTGTTTCTTTTTTTTCCTTGATTGAAACTAGCTATTGTTGTTTATAGGATTAGCTATTTGGATATATATATATATATATATATATATATATATATATATATATATATATATATATATATATATATATATATATATATATATATATATATTCAAAGTGATCGAATTGAAAGCCTTACATACTTTAGTTTTTGTTTTTTGGCCAGGAGACTAATATTTTTATGTTATAGTATATATTATTGTTTACTGTTACAAATCAGTTCAGTCAAATATGTGTTTTTAGTGGAAATGACAAACACAAACCTTAAAAACTTATGCATCAATATACAAATAATAAACCACAACATAAATTTTGCATAGCTGATGACATATTACAAGAAAAAACACAACATCAAAGCACTTGTTCTTCCAACAAGTGACTACTGAGATTACCGAGATACAGAAAGAAATGGTCCAACATAAAGCCACTTCTTTTGTATGGCATAACAGAATGGCAGAAAGGCCAACGTAAAGCTACTTCTTTTGAATGATATAATAGAACGACATAAAGGCTAATCGTTCATGGCAGGCCTATGGATTTGCATGTATTCAACAAACTCATCTATATATTTTTGCTGCAGTTCTTTGTCCCCAAATATCTTACTCATTTCTTGTGCTTCACTTCTATAAGTTTTTTCCAACATCACTGATCTCAATGCATTGGCCAACGATTCCCTGGTGAACTTCCCATCATGTTCACTTCTCTCTACTTTGACCCCTACCCTTTTCTCTTCCATATGCCTAGCACTTACAAATTGATCATTTTGGATTGGCAACAAAGCAAGTGGACAACCAACTTGAAGACTCTCTATAACTGAACTCCAACCAGAGTGACTCAGGAATCCACCAACAGACTTGTGTGCTAAAGTCCTCATCTGTGGTGCCCATGTTTTCCAAACCAAACCCTTTCCTGACTCATTCACAACCAAATCCTGCAACTCAACCTTAGAGGTGTTTTGCATTTTAAGAACCCAGAAAAAGGGAAAACCAGACATTTCTAATCCCATACTAATTTCAGTAAACTCTTCATCGCTTAGTTTCACTTCACTTCCAAAAGCTACATACACCACTGACCCTTCTTCCTGTTTGTCCAACCAATTAAGTATGGTATTCCAGTTTTCATCATTCCTGTCTTCACTGAACTGTAATGAAGGTGCCAATAAACCAACTGGAATCACCGGTTTACTATTCATACTTTTACTAACTTTGAGAGCCTCACCTTCAATCTCCATGCAACTTCTTACAGCCATAACTTGAGCAGCATCCAAAGATTTAAGGACTCGAAACACGTCAGAAACCCCCGATTCATTTGACTCATTATGCTCTTCAGGAATATCTTTGTCCCACGAAGACTCACTGCCACTAGTTGTTCCTACAAAAGATTCTAAATAAGTATTCATAGCAGATGCATTGAAAGTACAGAATGAGATGCATGAGATTCCTAGCTTAGAAGATATTGGCGGCAACCAATACGGTGCAAAGTCGTATATTATCCAATCTGGTTTGCATCTCTCCAGAAATTTGGCGAAAGGTTGTTGAAGAGCATCAAAAGCCAGCTTGAGGTATGGAATGAGGTGATGAGGAATGTCCATTGTGGCCTCTGCATTTTCTGGGAGTTTGTC
>NC_028359.1:9731476-9750300 GCF_000741045.1 Vigna radiata var. radiata | reverse complement strand
CAAATTCTTCCAAAATCTAAGACAAAATATGAATTGATCAAATATATATATATATATATATATATATATATATATATATATATATATATATATATTTATATGGATGTGATATGGATTAATTATTTATAAGGAGGAAATACTATGTTGTGTGTGATTATAATTATAGATTGTGAATTGAACGGTGATTTTGAAGGAGATTATTCAAAATCTACTTGGATTCACATAGAGCAAAATATTAGGTGATGAGAGTTGATGGACTTTTTATGTTGGGTGGAATGAAAAAAAAAATGTTTCTCATAGATAATATATATGAATTTACACTATAATGTGTGGCGGACTTAGCTCCTGTGATATTAGATTGAGTAGAGTTAGGGTGTACCCTATACTCTATTAAAAGGTCATATGAAAATAAAAAATCTTTGATTCAACGTACAAGTATTTTGAAAGTAGAACATTAGTAAAAAAACACTTTTTTATAACAACTAGTTATATCATTTATATTCCACGTATAAAAAGTGGTGTTATGACATAACTATAAATAAAATATAACTTTATATCAGGTTGTAGTTATAAAAGGTGTAGAAAATAGACATGTTATATTTTTTGTAATAAATAAGAAATTTTTTTACATCAATTATAGTTATAACCGATATAAAAAATAGATACAGTAAACTTTTTGTAATAAATAAAATAAAACTTTCTATATCGATTTTAATTATAATCGATATAAAAATTATTTTCTATTTTTAACTCGAGAACAAAAGGTTTTCAAATTCCTAACATTCATTCTCCTATTTCCTCTTTTTCGTGCTCGCTTTCTTCTACTCTATGAACCGAACCACGTCTTCTTCTCCTCCACCACCACTCTTGTTACCATTTTCTCCCACCCATGTTTCCTCCCGCCAATTATGCCACCGTTCTCCTCGATTGCATACACTATGTCACGGCTGCATAATGATTAGTCACTATAATAATTGTTTTAGATACCAATTTATAAACTAAAATATTATTTGTGTGTGTGTTTGGTGGAGAGGTTAAATTTTGATGTAAAATTGAAATTCGTCTATGTTTAAAACTTTGATATATTTTGATTCTCCAATTTTAAAAATGAATGGATTTAGTCCTCTTAATCCAAATGTTTTAACCTTTTTTGTGTGTTTTTTATGTATTAAAGGACTTTGAAAAAAAAAACATTTAAACTATAATATGTTAAAGTAAATAACTCAAATGTCAAAATAAAAAAATGTCGCTTGACACGTTATATGTGTTTAGACCTTGCAACACTCCATTTTTCAATGGTAGCATGTTATTTTTAATTTTTATCTATTAATGACTATTCTGAATGTGTTGGATCTATTTTCTTATAATTGGTGGTTTTTTTTAATTCATGCAATTGATTGAAACAAGAATTGAGATCTAACAATGACAAGGAGTACATCTTTAATAAATTTAATTGATTTTGTGAAGAAGTAGGGATTTGACATAAACTCATTGGTCCGTACACTAAAAAAGATTAAGTCAGCGAGAGAAAGTATTTGTTTGTCAAAAGAAGTATGCTAAGGAATTTCAGAAAAAAATAAAAATGAATGAATGCAAGAAAGTAGATAATCTAATATGCAAGAAGGAGAGCCTAGCAAAAAAGATGAAGTTGAAACAATTGATGAAATTTTCTGTAGAAGTATAGTTTGTAGGTTAATGTACTTAACTACTAGACTTGATAACTTATATTCAGTAAGTCAATTAAATTTACCAATTGTGCAAAAACACATCTTTGTGTTGCTAAAAATGTCCTCAAGTATATGTGAAAGGGACACTAAATTTTGGAATGAAATTTTGAACAAGTCAGAATTTTGTATTGTAAGGATATTCTGATAATAACAACTAAGGTTCTCTTCATGACTTAAAAGAACACTTCAAACCACTGTTTCTTGTTCGGATCATGTACATTCACATGGTGCTGAAAAAATACAATATGATGGCACAATCTACAATAAAATATGAATTCACTACAACTAGTACAAGGGTGAATCGAGCTTTATGGTTAATAAGTAGATTTGAATATGAAGCAAGAGAGATACACTAAAGTAGTGATAATCAATCATCTATTTCTATTTCAAAGAACCCTATTTTTAATGGACAAACCAAACACTTCAATATCAAATATTTTCGCTGCAAAGTGGAAAAGGAAGGAATAATCACCACTACTTTTTGCAACTTGCTTATATATTCACTAAGGATGTGTTAATTTGGAAGGATGGATTTGAGGGAGAGGAAGTAGATAAGTTAGAGTATATTTGAACGTAAATTGAGTCTTGTTTTTTTAAGGAATTTAGAGGTGATTGAAAGTGGTTTTAGAAGTAAAGTTTGTGAAATTTTATATAGGATTTGACTGATGTGACAGATAAAAAAATATATTAATTAATAAAAAATAAATTATCAAAATGTCCTTAATAGTAATAGTAATATAAAATGATATTTTTTAATAATATATTTATTAGTAAAAAATATTATAAAGAGGAAAAAAATCAAAACTAATTATGAAAATAAAATAAATTTGTACTTAAGTAAAGTAAAATAATTACATTTAAAATTTATTTTTCTAAGAATATAATTTACCACAAAGCAAAACTCATGGTGGAATCGGTTGCTCATTCCTCAAATCGGTTACTGTCATTGCAATGCAATAGGTTGGAATCGGATACATGACTAAAGGAATTGAATACAAGTCACTTTAGAATCGGATAAAAAAATGGGACACTGATTTATGTACTTATTCATTCATTTTTACTACTTTTTAATATTAATATTAATATTAATATTAATAATATTATTAATTTAGGTTTAATTTTTTTTTTTCCTAAATTAAGTGTTAATGTTTAGGAGTTGAGATTTAATCTCTTTCCCCTTGTAGGTAGAGTACGTACAGAAGGAGAGAGAAAAAGTTTCTTTTCTCCTTATTTTGGGTAGCACATTCGTTTCAGAGGCGTTTTTTTAACTCTCTTCCTTGAAGTTTGATTCAAAACGCAAATTTGCATGTGTAAGTGAGATGGTTAATTAGGAAGGGTATTTTAGGGAAGTTTATAAGTATAGAAAGGAAACTTAGGGTGGTTTTCTTTGTGTCAAAAGTTAAGGATATTTTAGTAGTATAATAGAATATTCAGGATGGGGAGAGAAAGATTTTTAAAGAGGTAGTTTTAGGTTTTAAAACAAGAGGAATTCGCATTAGGACAACGGCGTGAGAGAAAGGGTTTATCTATGCTTGAAGAAGGTTTGGACTGTAGTTTCGAGAGAAGAGGAGAAGGCTATTCTTAACGTGAAGAACCTACTGAATAAATTGTTGGAAATCATGTAAGGGATAATCTTTTCTATATTATAATTGTTGAGTGGTGATCTCATTTTGTGGTTCTATTTTGTTTCTGGAGTGGTTATTTTGCATGGGAGTTTGTGACGTATGTATATATACACTAGGTGTTAATGTTGAAGGTATTTTTGTATATCTGTTTGTGTGGCTGACTTAGAAAAAAAAAAGTTATGTAATATATATTGATATACATAGATAAATAAATGTAGTGTTATGTGGGGAATGTTACGTGATCTTGAATGGGAATGGAGTTGCATGGGAATGAAGAAAGCCCAGGAACATGGAAGTACATAGTTGTGGTCTCGGGGGTTGGTTGGCAAATAGAAGATTATGCAGTAGAAGTTTAGTAGAGTTAAAACAGTAGGGTAATGTTGGGTTGATAACAGTAAAAGATTATGTAGTAGAAGTTCGACGTATGTTTTTATTCAATTTAAACGTCTTGGTTTGATAATAGTTAGCAACAAAAATTGACGCAACAAGTTTTTTAAAAAAAGTTGTCTGAAAAAGCTGTTGTGTTCAAAGAAATTCAGAGGAGCAGAAGAAAGAGAAAGAAAAAGCTAATACTATTGGTGGCTATTTAACGGGAGGGACGACGTTGACGCAAAATTTACTAAGTAAAGACTGATTTCACACATTTTAAAACGAGGGACTAAACTGAACATTAACACCTAACTTAGGGACCAAAAAAGCATTTAAACAATTAATTTATTATTTAAGGTTAGGTTTAATGTCTTCGAAGGTCTCTATTTTTGTGGATTCATGTCAATCAGGTCCTTGTATTTTCAAAGAACTCAATTAGATCCCTATTTTTTGTAAAATTGAATCAATTAAGACCTTGCCGTTAATTGTAGTGAAAGACGTTAAATTTAGTGTATCATGTCGAAGCAACTAATTATGACGTGACACTTGATATTGCATTAGGTGTAATTTAATTATTATGGATTAGGTATTTAATTATAAAAGAGAAAATAAAGCATTGTCTTTTTCCAATTAGGTATTTAATTATAAAAGAGAAAATAAAGCATTGTCTTTTTCCTGAATGTGCTTTTCCTGTCAGGGTTTTCACGGCAGCGGCAACGTCGAAGGAGTCGGTGGAGAAGATGTCGAGGACGAGGGCTGCAAATGTGTGAGTGGCGGAGAGAGAATGGAAAGCTTGACGGAGGGAAGGGTGAGAGTGGAGAACGAATGACGGTTTCGATCTTGGCGTTAGGCGGCTTCCATGGCTTCGGCAACATCTCCTACCTGTTGCCTTTTGGCTACCTGTGATGCAGTAAGAGAACAGACTGCAATTTTTTGCTTAATGTTGGGAACATTTCCCAACTCACTGATTATCAGCAGGACCAGTGAAGATGGTAAGTGGAAGGCCAAACGTCCGTAAAGAAGGCACTTGTTGCTCTCTCCCGGCAACTTCAAGATTGTCCTCCACCTGAGCCGAGCAATGTAGATTGGTACCTGGATTCGAAGAATTATCCCATAAGTAGGAGAAATTATTACAAAAAAGAACGTCTTGAACCAAAATTTCATCACATTAAACCAACCACTAAAAGCGCAGGTATCAATATGAAAAGTGGTATCTTCATCATACATACCATCCAACAATATTGTTGTCAACATTAACCTCCCTCAGGAATCTAATCATTTCCAGCTGGTAATTAGCATCATCAGCTTCAATTTCCTCATCCTCCTCCCTCATCTGCGATTTTTAGCAACCAAAACAACGATGAATTTAGGAGGGCAATGGTGAAGGATTCAAAAATGGAGAAACGAAAAGGAAACAGTAAGGAAACATCATACTGGAAAGGGGAAACAGTTGGTAACTTCAAGAACACTGCCAACATCCAACCCAAGAAGTTGCCTAATGACTAAAGAAGGCGAATGGTCCTTACAATGCTTAATTATCTTAAGAATGACCTGTTAAACCAAGACACAATAGCACCAGATTGGCGTTAATGTTTCTTTACAGAGAACAAAATTAATATTCACTTGCAATACAAGGACTTGCCACAAAAGCATATAACATGAATCCTACTACCAGATGCCCATCAACATAATAAATGTTGTCATTTCAAAATCCACATTATTGGAAAAAACAAGTACATATTAGACACAAGCAAGAATCAAATTGAAGCTGGACGAAAGACCCTTCTAAATAAACCCTCAAACTGTGAACCTCTTTCAGTTTGTTCATCTCTACTCCATTAATGAAGCTAACCTACAAACAGAACAATCAAATCCCAAATTACAAAATCACAAAATCAAGCAAGCAGAGAACGTGAAATCTTCGCATCACATCTACACCAGTAGTGAGAGGTCATTAATCCAAATTCTCAGTCTGAACCTTAACCCCAATATCGCAACAGAACGGAGGGATAATAGGAATAATCTAATTCTCAAATTTGCAGTTGTTGTCATTAGGGACCAATAAATTACAAATCTGATTCAACCCTTTTGAGCGTAGATATGCTCCAAGTAGAGAGAAATCTTCGAACAAGGGAAAATAACTCACCATGCGATGTTGAAGAAGAAACCAAACAATGTCTCTAACACAAGAGGAAATAAGATTAGAAGTGAAACCCAGAAACACTTTACAAGTCACAGAAAAGGAAGAGGGGAAGGAAGCTTCCTCCTTGCCTCGCAAATCAGAACGGAGGGACAAAGAAGAAACGCGCCCTTGTCACATCCCGCCCCTCCGCCGTCGCCTCTACCGTCAATCCACGTATTTTAAAATTTAAAATGATATAAATATCCATGTAATAATCTCATATTGTGCCACATCGTAAGTAAAGGACACATCATCATGCCACATTGAAAAAAGTTAACACCGTTCACAACAATTAACGGCAAGGACATTATTAACTCAATTTTACCAAAATAAGGATTTAATTGAGAACTTTTAGAATACGAGAACCCAATTAATATGAATCCTCATAAATAAGAATCTCCAAATACATCAAACCTTGATGTTATTATCATATTCCATGCATATTGTAATGAAACTGGAATTGAGTACATGTTTTATTAATTGAATACATAAGTCGTGGAATCTAATACGAAGTGGAATCAATTACAGCGTTTTAACAAATTAAAATTGTGTTTTTTAGGACAAAATTGATATTTACAGTTAAATCGTCTTAAATATGATCATATCATCCTTGATAAAAAATAATATATCCTGCAAATCATCGTCTTGAGTCAGTCCCAATTCCCTCATTCCAAACACGATTAAACAATAAATTTTGTCTTCATTAATTCACTTCAACCATATAATCGCTTCATACACACTGTAAGTCTTTACCAAAAAGAAGTTTTAGTTTTTTATTAGAGTTTGTAGCAACCAAAACAAAGAGGAGTGTTGAAGTTGTACTTTAACTACTGTCGCTTCATCATTCATGCTTAAAAATTTTAGTTGTTTTATTCTTTTTTATTTAGTTAAAGTTGTTTGCTTTAAATAAACTTAGTTAGCAGTGTCAGATTTTAGAAACTTGTTAAATATGGGATCATATCCTATATATCCTGTATGTAGAGCCTATCTTCTTGTTTTTCATCATATTGAACATACTTATTTATTTTTATTTTTAGATAATGATATTTTTTTAACAATTTTTTAATAATATATTATGTGTCATTATTTTATTAATCCATATATTTAAAACAGAATAATCATACACTACCACATAAACAATTATAAAAATATTGTAAAAAAAAAATTATATTGAACACTGACATGTATTTTAGCTTTTGCACATCTGTTGACAAGCCTCTCAGAGTCGCTTGACATTGAGAACACGAGTAAGCACAGAGCTTGTGGAGTTTCACACAAGTGGCCAACAAATCTTTTGAATGTCAAAAATAATACTTTGACACGATATATTTCTTTTTACAATCAAGTGACATGGTGGGTCTTATTTTTTAAATATTTATTAAAAATAAAAGGGTAATTTTAGAAGAAAAAAATTAAAAAATACCGTGTAATTTGGATGTAATTGTTACCACAACTTCCTGTTGTAAAGGAAAAATATTAATTACACCTTTTAGTTACATATCATTTGCTTTATCTTTCTAATTTTTATTTTAACGTGAAATCATAAGTTATTTGTAATACACTCTTAAATTAGATTTATATTTGATATCAATCTTTCATTTGTGATAAAAATTCTATATCAATTATAAATAAAATTAATTTAAAATATATAAATAAGTGTAATTTTTATTTTACATACTGATTTCATACTAAAACAAGACATTGCTCCATTTCTAACCCAAGTCCCCACATGCGAAATTACAGGAAAATGGTTAAACAAAATGACCAAAGAAAAATATTGCTAAATTGCACATGAGAAATAGAACTGCAAACAAGATGTGTTATTGCAATTGGGCTGGGAAATATGGGATACCATAGACAGAGATTACTGATATAGAAAGAGAAATAACACAACAAAAAGTAATATATTTTCAATCATATAATTGAATAGCAGAAAGGCTACTCCTTTATGGCTGGCCTGTGGATTTCCATATATTCAACAAACTCATCTGCATATTTTTGGTGCAGTTCTTTATCTCCAAATATTTTAGTTATTTCCTCTGCTTCATTTCTATAAGTTTTTTCCAACATCACTGATCTCAATGCATTGGCCAACGATTCCCTGGTGAACTTCCCATCATGTTCACTTCTCTCTACTTTGACACCTACCCTTTTCTCTTCCATAAGCTTAGCACTTACAAATTGACCAGCATGAAAGGGCAACATAACAAGTGGACAACCAACTTGAAGACTCTCTATGACTGAACTCCAACCAGAATGAGTCAGGAATACCCCAACAGACTTGTGTGCTAAAATCCTCATCTGTGGTGCCCATGTTCTCCACACCAAACCCTTTCCTGAGTTATTCACAACCAAATCCTGCAACTCAACCTTAGAGGTGTTTTGCTTTTTAAGAACCCAAAAAAAGGGAAAACCAGACATTTCTATTCCCATACTAATTTCAGTAAACTCTTCATCGCTTAGTGTCACTTCACTTCCAAAAGCTACATANATCACTGACCTTTCTTCCTGTTTGTCTAACCAATTAAGTATGGTATTCCAGTTTTCATCATTCCTGTCTTCGCTGAACTGTAATGAAGGTGGCAGTAACCCAACTGGAATTACTGGTTTACTATACATACTTTTATAAACTTTAAGAGCCTCACCTTCAATCTCCATGCAACTTCTTGGAGCAATAACTTGAGCAGCATCAGAAGTTGTAAGGACTCGAAAAACGTCAGAAACCCCCGATTCATTTGTCTCATTATGCTCTTCAGGAAAATCTTTGCCCCACGAAGCCTCACTGCCACTGGTTGTTCTTCTAACAGATTCTAAAAAAGCAATCGAACCAGATACACTAAAAATAGAGAATAAGAGGCCTGAGATTCCTAGCTTAGAAATTGTTGGCGGCAACCAATACGGTCCAAAGTCGTATATTATCCAATGGGGTTTGCATCTCTCCAGAAATATGGCCAAAGGTTGTTGAAGAGCATCAAAAGCCAGCTTGAGGTATGGAATGAGGTGATGAGGAATGTCCATTGTGGCCTCTGCATTTTCTGGGAGTTTGTCAACACGGGGCAGTGGCAGTTCTATCAGATCCACCAAATGTTGCAAGTTTTCAGGCACTTTGGGTAGGCGATGGATATTTCTAGGTGTGGAAATGAAGGATATTTTGTGACCCTTTTGAGCTATGAGTTTTGCAAGCTCAAAAAATGGAGCAATGTGACCAAATGCTAGCCATGGAAACACCACAACGTGAAGCTTCTCACGCTGCTCCGCCATGGATATGCTTGTGTTTAACCATAAATGTGTGGCTTCTTTATCTTGGGTTACCTGGATGGTTATTTATTCTTCTTTATTGAGATTTGATTAAATTTGTTGTCTTTTGCATTGCAATGAGTGACTCAAGGGCAACATCGGAACTTCATTTAAAATTGTTAAATTTGATACCTACCATTCATTCATGACAACTGTATTCATTAGTGTCTCTCTGGTGACCTTTCACTCAAAGAGGGACCGTTTTAAATTCATTGCATTCATTATAACATTATTTCTATCTATAATAGTACCTATTCTCACCTTTTTCGTAAAAAAAAAATTAAGTAAAGGAAGTGGAGACCAATTGGACCATCCTTGTGTAAAAATCACACCTAATTATACACATTTTACATTTATTGCATAGTTATTCCTTTATCATAGCTTTGTTTTACTACCATACAAGTTTATAATATTTGTTTTGGATTGTAGTGTGAGAACTACTCCTTCAAATTTTGTCATTCCACTCCGTTGAAGTTGTCGCTCTTCTTACAATATCTTATTGGTTTTCCTTCTTTAAAGTCCAAACCGAACAGGTGGCCACTTGTTAAAGGCACTTCGACGCTAAAGTCAATTTTAGTTATACTAATCAGTTATTATAGTTAAGTATTAAATGTCCTATAAATGTAATCACCTACCTCCTTACCTTACCTCTGTATTTATAAATTTCGAAGTATGCTTTTGGTTAGGATTGGCCCAATTACGGTCCAATGTCTCATAAGTATGTTTTACCTTATTAATCATGTTGAGTTTGTGGTATCATATTAATATGTAAGGTACCGAACGGTTACCAATGAGGTTTGATCGATCGACCTACATTATTCTGGAGGTTCTAGAAAGTTAATTGACCGCTCACTTTTGGGAATGCATTGATCGGGCGGTCTATATGGTACACAGACTCCTCAAGACCAAGTCGAGTATAATCAGTGAAAGGGTTTTGTGAATTCTGGTTTGCGTGAGCGTTTGTTCGGGTAGCTTATGAAAACATAACCATTACTAGGCTAGCGCAAGGCTGTTGGATAATGGGGTCGTTGGATGATGTTTGATCTGGCGACGCAAGTGGCATAGAAGGGTCCACAATTTTTTTTGCCTATAAATACGGTGGTCTTTCACATCATTTTTATCTTCTCTAGCTTAATCTCACTTCTATCGTTCGAATTATTCTTCTTCAAGTAATAATGGCCACTGGGAACTTGTCTTCATTTGAGGAGTCTTCAAGGTAGGGTGAACGGGGTTATGACGACGTTGCTTCGTCCTTGGCGGCGTCAGAGTCTTCTTCCTCCTTTGCTAAGTCAACCAAGCAGGATGAGGGTTCGGTTGATAGCACGACCAGTGTAAATAAAAATAAGGTCGTGTAAAGCGGCCATCTGAACTTCGTCTACGGCGGGGTGATAGTCGAGGGCGCTGAGGAGAACGAGGGACGTGGAGGGACGTTTCCAGTCATAGTAGACTATGACTGGGCGTCGCATGATGTGAAAGAGTTTGCCACATGCTTTCAAACAAAGGCCCAACTAGAATTCTCGGTCGAGCGTAGTTGAGTGCTTAAGTCAATAGAGTTCAACCCTTTATTTAAGCTAGTTAAATGTAAAGGGAACGAACAAGTTTTCCATGGGAAGGAGGACAGCTAGAACAACTTCTTTTTCGCCTGCACGTACCTCTCCCACGAGATGTTTGTTCACCTTACGTTCGACAAGTTCTAGGGAACTCAACGTCGCTCCTTCCCAAGTACACCTGAACGATTGGGCTTCCATGCTAGCCCTTTTGGTCCTTTGTCAAGCCTTGGACCTCGTGCATACTCCTGTAACTTTCCTACACTATTTCTACACTCGGCCTGTCGATAAGCATGGTTAGGTATCTTTGACATTGAAACACGACAAGATACTCTTTAAGCATTTTGCCATGTCCTTCAAGGGCTTTAAGGATAAGTTTTTTAAGGTGGAGATAATGGAGTTCAGTCGTTCACGTTTTTTCTACGAGAACGGTCAATCAAAATTTCATCTGTACTGGACCCAACGTCCCACCCAGTTAACCTCCTGGTCGAGAGCAAAGATGACTTTGTCTGAGTTAGAGATGGTTAATATTCTTGATGAAATCTCCTGTCAACTCTCCTCCCGAAGACTTATCAATTGTCTTGGATGGGAAGAACTTAGTGCTAAGATGTTCGGTATGGCGTTTCCTATTTATTTTTAGATGTTCGAATTGATTTTAACTTACCTAAATTTTCTGTTTTCTTTTAGGTATCATGTCTTCCCGAAATCCAAAGAGAAACTTTTTCAAGGAGGCCGCCAAACAGGTTCAAGTTGGTCAGACTTCGCAACCAGCAGAAAAACCTTCGAAGGTTTCCTTGAGCGATCCTATTCCCTCCCAAGCGGCAACACCCTAAATTGGGACGTAGACGTCCACCAGGACGACGCCCACTACTACCAGGCTGACTCCCCCAACGATTCAGGACCCTATAGTTAAGAAACTCATTCTTGTTGTCGTTGTTTCTACTGCAAAGCCGGTCTAGAATAAAAGAAAGAGTAAGCGGGACAACAAGAAATCATCCTCCCATAAGAAGAGTAAGAAAGTCTCTCCTTCTCCTATTCCATTAGTTGGAGGGGCCTTAAGCCAAGAGTTCTATCTTTGCCATAAGATTAACTTCCATTTGGTTGATGACGAGAAAAACTTGCTCGAGCAGATGTCCGAGTAATAGATTGTTAATGTCGCCCTCTAGTCAAGCTCCCCAACGGCCGTATTGAACTGACACCTGGCCTATGCCTCAGATAGGGGCAAGTTTCAAATGCAGTTGGTCAAGGCTAAGGAGGCAAATGACGGTTAAGGGAGGAACTCGAAATCATGGCGAACATTGTCGAGGCCGCTCATTCTCTCAAACAACAAAATAATGATTTAGTTGAGGAAAACCGCAAGCCAAAGGCGAGACTGATCGAGTATTCCGCCAGGAACGCTAAGCTTTAAGAAGCCGGTGAGAAAATTGCTCAAGAGAGGGATAGCCTTGTTTCTCAAACAAAAGTATTGACAGGTGAGGTGAAGGACATGAAAAAGTCCATCTACGAAGAACATCACATCAAGTTCAAGAAGGCCCTTCAACAAGTTCCCTTATTGCTAAACGTCGTCTCTGCCAAAGGAGCCAACTTTGATTACATGAGGGATATTTATAAGGGTGTGGTGGTGTCGATCAACCAAATCTCAGACGAGGACTTAGAGGGTGAGGTTGTTGTAGGCACGAGCAGTTCAACAGCGGGAAAGGAGGCGACAAATACGGTGGAGGTTATATGCGTGACCTTAGCAAAAGAAGTTTTGAATGTTCTAGATTATATTTTATTTCTACAAGCGCTTAGACTGTCCCGAAAATCATCAAAGAGTATGCGCGGAAGGCCTTTGGTGAAGATATCAACAATTTGATAGCGGGACGGAACATGAAGGACACGGACTTCGCCACGCGCAACTTTTTCACGTACAAAGTGAATGTCCATTTCAATGTGTTTTGTGCGTTGATGCTGAATTGGATTACCTGATAGATAAATGACACTCATATTGTCACAATACACCATTGTAGCTTTGTGAATTGGACAATGAAGCTCAAGAAGGAGGTTTCGAATCCAACAAGATTCAGAAACAACATTAGCTACTCCTCGATATTCGGCCTCAACACTAAAGCGGGATAATGTAGGTTGTCGTTTGGACGACCATGAAATCAAATTATCACCGAAGAAAACACAATATCCAGAGGTAGATCGTCTAGTATCCGGACATCCACCCCAATCGGCATCTATGTAGGAAAGGAGGTTGCCAATGGTGGATTTATACAGATGCAGGCCAAAATCAATAGTACCCTAAATGTAACGTAAAATACGCTTGAGAGCATTCATGTGATTTTCCTTGGGATCATGCATATGAAGACATACTTGTTGCACCGCATAAGAAATGTTAGGCCTTGTAAGAGTAAGATATTGTAATGCACTTGCAAGACGTCTATACTTAGTAGGATCCGCATAGGGAATGTCATTAGAGGCACCAAGTTTAGGCTTTGTACCAACCGGTGTGGTACAAGTTTTACAATTAGTCATCCCTGCTCTTTCAAGAATTTCTTCCGCATACTTTTTCTGCGAGAGAAACATACTGGTTGCATTACGAGTAACTGCAATCCCTAAAAAATAGCTCAGTGGACCAAGGTCCTTCATAACGAACTGTGCACTTAATAATGACATAATTGACTTTCTAAGAGAGTCAGAGGAGGCTATTAGGATAATATCATCAACATAATAGAATATATGCAATGTTAGATTTCTTATGATATATGAAAAGTGAGTGATCAGATTTACTATGATTGAAACCGATTGTGGCCACATGATCTGCAAAACGCTTGTACCAAGCACGAGGGGCTTGCTTTAGGCCATAAAGTGATTTCTTTAACAAGCAAACATAATCAGGATGAGAGGAATCTTTAAAACCCATGGGTTGATGCATATAAACTGTTTCATTGATAGTACCATGTAAAAAAGCATTTTTGACGTCCAACTAATGAATGGGCCATGACTTTGATAAAGCAATGCTCAAAACTGTGTGAATGGTCGTCGGCTTCACTACCGGGCTGAATGTTTCATCACAATCTACTCCTTTCTTTTGTGACCTGCCATCACCTACAAGACGGGCTTTATGCCTCTCAAAAGAACAATCAGAGTTGTGTTTATGTCGAAAAATCCACATAGACCGAATTACATTCACATCAAGATGTCGGGGTACCAAATCCCATGTCTTATTTTTAATTAGAGCATTATATTCATCAGTCATGGCATTTTTCCAATTTGAGTCATGAAGAGCACTCACCGAACTTTTAGGTAAAGGAGAGATAGAGGTGGTGGTGGAAGTACTCAAATTATGGGCATATTTGGGGTTTGGTTTAACTATGCCATGTTGAGTACGAGTGGTCATTTGGTTAAGCCTGGGATTGGATATTGGGGGCTGATGGGTATTGGTCAGAGAAGAGAGAGGAGTATTTGGTGAGGCTAAGATTTGAATGGTGGGAGCGGGTGGGGATGGTTGAGGAGAAGGTGGTCGAGTGTCTTGGCCTGGATGTGTGATGGGGTTTGTAACAGGGAGAGTGGGCCATAGGTGATGAGTTAAATGTGGAGAGGTGTCTTCACTTAAAGGGTCATACGCACTTGGGGATGGATCGTGTATTTTGGAGAAAGGAAATTATGTCTTATAAAAAATTATATGACGGGAAATAATAATTTTTCCACTCGAAAGATCATAGCACTTGTAACCTCTATGATGTGATGGGTAGCCAAGAAAAGCACATGGGGTGGACCTTGCTTGCAACTTATGAATTGTAGTGGCTGGAAAGAGTGGGTAGCATAGACAACCAAAGACACGAAGATGGGAATAGATGGGATCTTTCCGATAGAGGACTTGCGTTGGGGAACAATATCCGAGGACTTTGATGGGAAGGATGTTTAGAAGATAAGTGGCCATTTGAAGAGCATGGTGCCAAAAGGAAGGTGGCATGAATGAATGTGCTAATAAGGTCCACACAATGTTATTGATTGATTTAATTTGCCTTTCAACTTTGCCATTTTGAGGAGAGGTGTGAGGATAGGAGAATCGAAATTGCATTCCACTTTGTTGGCATAATTTTTGAAATTGACTATTAGCAAATTCCTTTCCATTATCACATTGGAAATTCTTGATGTCTCTTTCAAATTGTGTTTTAATTAGAGTTTTGAACGATTGAAAGAGGGGAAAACTTGTGATTTTTTAGAAATGGGAAAAGTCCACAAGAATTTGCTAAAGTCGTCAAGAAACAATACATAATATCGATGGCCAGAAGTACTAGATATAGGTGATGTCCAAATATCACTATGAATAATATCAAATGGCAATTCAGTGAACGAACAAGACGCATTAAATGGCAATTTCACATGTTTACCAAGAGGACAAGAAGTGCAAAAATTATTATTGTCTTTATTACAATTGATAAAATTATGACGACAAAGAGATTTGAGAATAATAGGTCTCGGGTGGCCTAAGCGATTGTGCCACAAATTAGGAGACAGGGCAGTTAAGGCTGAAGGAAAGGTTGGGGAAGATATGGCCTGATTTTTGGAAGGGATGGGGTAGAGATCTCCGGAGTTGTTACACCTCATTAAATGGTTCCCCGTCTGCAAGTCCTTCACAGAAAATCCAAATGGATCAAACTCAACAGAAACCAAATTGTCACTTGTGAATTTACGAATAGATATTAGGTTTTTAATGAGTTTTGGGGCATGCAACACATTGTTTAGGTTTAAAGGAGGGTGGGGTGGGGATAGTGTAGTGCTTCCATGACCATGAATAGGAATCAAATGACCATTACCAACAACAATATTATGATCTTTGCTCGAATAAAAATAAGATGAGAGTGTACCTTGGTCTGCCGTCATATGAGAGGTAGCACCTATGTCCATATACCAGTTCTCATCTGGTTGAGATAGTGAAAGGCTATGCATGGCCACATTAATATCTGTAGGTGTGTAACCAACATTGGATGGTGCTACTGATGCATTGTATGCTTGTTGTGGTGGTCTTGATCCAAGAATAGTAACTTGGCGTGTTGGTCTAGGCGGCCTTAAGGCTGCTGGATAAGGACAGGGAGGTTGGGCCCACCCCGCCCAAGGATTAAATAAGGGATGCTGGTACGATGGGTAGGTTTGGTACTGCTGTTGTGGTGCACCGCCCATTCCAGCGCCTGCAGCCCAGGCACCACCGCGTCGGCCTTTGCCACCGCGGTTGTTGTTGCCTCTGCCTCAGTTGTTTTTCTTGCCGCGATTGGTATTATTACGACCCTGTGATGAAGTGATGTTGTTGTTATGGTGTTGCGGCTGTGAAGAGAAGCCTTCGTCCATGGTTAAGAGGGTAGTGGAACCAGATTCACGGGTTGTTCGCTCCTTAGTCGTGGTCTCTTCCAACTTCACACGAGAACATGTTGTAGTAAAACTAGGCAATTCATCCTTCTGTTGCATAACCGTGACAAAACCAGCATAGGCTTCGGTTAAGCCAGCGAGCAAGCGAAGCACAAGACGTTGATCTGAAATAGGATCCCCGACATTTGATAATTGGTCAGCAAGAGATTTGAAGTACAACAACATTAAGACAATTCCATAGTGGGAGATCAGCGACCTTGGTTGTTTGATATGTTGTTATGGCTGCAGCATCCGTAGGGGGAATGATATGTTCAAGCACTGAATGAACTTTAGCTTGGACCTTAAATAAGGTTGCCATGAGTGATATTGGCCGGTTTCCATGTCCAAGGTGATTAGAATAAGATGTTTCATGTTGGTGACAGTTAGGGCGGAATGATAGTTGGAATATTCGGCCATTGATGGGCAATAAAGGGAAGAAGGAAGGGGAAAAAGAAATTGCTTAGAAGAATAGAAAGAACAGTGATGATTAGGATTTGAGAAAGGTAACCTAATTTGAAACCATGGAGGAAATCATTCATGCTTCTGCATTCATTGATAAGGAATATATACAAATTTCAAGCTATAATTTAGGCTACCATTATAGCTGACAAGCTATAATTGAGGCTAACCTTTAGGCAACTAATGCTACAAAATATACTCAAAATAATAACAGATTATTTTATAAAAGATCATATCTAACAACCTCGACATTGAGAACACGAGTAAGCACAAGAGCTTTGTAAAGGAAAACATTAAGAAAAATGTTTTTTAACAATTTTTTTTGACAATTTTTTTACAATAGTATATATGGTAGTTTGTGATTGGTCCCTTTAGAATCTATAGGTCAATAAAATAGTGACACATAATCTATTGTCAAAAAGTTGTTAAAAAAATTGTTAACATATCATGGTCCAAGAACCATGATATTTTAACAACTTTTTAACAACAGATTATGTGTTACTGTTTTATTTGTTCGTATATTTGAAACAGACCAATCACAAGGTGTCACATAAGCAGTTGTAAAAAAATTGTAAAATAAAATTGTCAAAAATACATTTTCGTTTTTTAAGACTTCACATAACCGTTATCTTTCAAATTTTTGTTTTAAACGTGAAATCCTAAGTTATTGGTAATATACTCTTAAGTTAGATTTATATTTATCAATCTTTCATTTCTGTTAAAAATCCTATATCAATTATAAATAAAATTAATTTAAAATATATAAATAAGTGTAATTTTTATTTTCCAAACTTATTTCATGATATTAACGTGAGATTAAATTTAAAATTCACAACATAATCTTGTTTTTCTTGTTTATAAACGATTGTACAATTGTTTACTATTTGCTTTTTTTCCCGGTTGTTCTTTTATATGGGCAATTATTGTTATTTTTTTCCTGGTAATTATTTCCTTTGTTTTTTCCCCTGTTGTTATATATAGCAGATTATGAAATGGTTTACCATTTGCTTTTTTCATAGTTATACATTAGTTGATAAAAGTGATGTTCAAATTCGGTTGGATTTTCATTTTAAATATTTTAATTTTGATATATGTTACAACTTTTTCTAAATATATTTTAAAATATTAAATTTAGTTTAGGATGAATACATTCTAGAAGCAAAACAGAATAACAGAGAAAAAGAAAAACTAAAACAAGATATTATTCCATTTCCAACACAAGTCCCCACATGCAAAATGACAGGAAAATGATTAAAGAAAATGACCCAAGAAAAATATTGCTAAATTGCACATAAGAAATAGAACTACAAACATGTGGTCTAGAGTAGCACAACAAGGATGTGTCATTGCAAGTGGGCTGGAAATCTGAAAATACAGACTTTTATTATGAGATTTATACATTATTTAATGCTATGTCCAAGTTATGGCTACCTATATCTGACTTAAAAAACGTACATATTTGTTTCTTTTTTTTCCTTGATTGAAACTAGCTATTGTTGTTTATAGGATTAGCTATTTGGATATATATATATTCAAAGTGATCGAATTGGAAAGCCTTATTAGATGCTTTAGTTTCTTTGCTTTTTGTAAGGAGACTAATGTTTTTATGTTATATATATTCTTGTTCACTGTTACAAATCAGTTCTGTCAAGTATGTTTTTAGTGGAAATGACACACAAACCTTAAACTTGGATCAATTACATATAATAACTAATAACAAATTGTTGTAACAAACTGGAATTCTTCTCGCCATTCAGTTTATGATCGCGTCTTCATCTCTTCTCCTTTTTCTCTGCTTCTCCTTTTTCTCTGTTTTTCCTCTTCTTTTACTCGTTTGTGCACCTCTACTTTTTATCTCTTGCGGCATTGCATTGTCGTTTCTCATAACGTCATTGTCTTCGTCCTCTCCTTTTTCTCTCTTGCATCCCAAGTACGTGGTTTCTTTTTTATGCTTACCGTTTAAACTTTCTTTAGTTTTTTATCGATTATCTTTTCGTTCAATTGATTAAAATTTGCTTTCTTTGTGATGTGTTTTAGTGTATTTTTGATCCTCTCTTTGGGTAACATAGTGCAACATTCTCCCTTTGCTGGTTTCCTCACAAGAAGAGTGACAATCTTGAGTTTTCTAGTTCTTCCGACCCAAAATAGAACTTGGATCCTTGTCTACTTCTCGACACTGTAATTTTTTTCTGTTGCGGTTGAATAATGGGAAGTAGCCATGGAC
>NC_028359.1:9729251-9731031 GCF_000741045.1 Vigna radiata var. radiata | reverse complement strand
TAATTAGACGTCGGTGTGAGTATAAGCAGATGTCTATATAGACGTCAGTGTATATCGTTAACCGACGTTTATATGGACGTCGGTTCTGAGGAATTGCGACGTCCCATAGACGTCACCCGTATAGACGTCGGATGTGAAAGTGACGTTAAAAGCCCAAATTAACCGACGTTAAACAGCGTTTTTGCACTAGTGACTTGTTAGTTCTGATAGCACTAAATTGATTTTAATCAATTATGTCCCTTCCTATGGTGTGTGCGATAGTGCTAGAGACTGCATTATTGAGAGGCTAAACTTTGTTATTAAAATTCTATGTGTTGAAAGAATTTTAGCTTAAACAAAGTTTTTAATGATTTTCATATCCCTTATGGGTGGTGTATGATTTGCAGAATACACTTGATGAAATCACCTATATGAGTGTCGAGTGGGGTTGCTTGCATGAGATCTTGGCATGATCTCTAGAGCACTCATGAATATCGGGCACGCGCATGGCCTATTTAGCGCAACACAACGATAACAGCAAGGATTGTGGGGTGTATTGTGATTGATAAACTTCTAACACACATCACGTTTCTTTGGTTCATATAGCTTGCTATACCAACTACACTGTGTGTTAAGTTTCTCAATCTAAGACTGGTTCATATAGCTTGCTATACCAGTTATGATGCATTACATCCTATGAGACCTAGGATAAAAGTTTTTTTTCTCAACTTTCTTTTGCAATAAGTGGGGGATTGTTGTAATAATGATTATATTATTACAAAAAAAAAAAACGTTGGATTACAACTTTCAAAACTTTAATTGCCAATAATGTGCTCCAACGGTAATATTCCAACAACCAAAATTTTTAAGTGCTGCAACGGTCAAATTATTTATTGGTTTTAATTTCTTTTATTTATTTTATTCTTTCCTATCTCTAAAATACAGAGCTCTTCCCCATTCCAAAACAGAACAAGTTGAGTCTTTCTCATTCTCTTCTCTCTTCTTAGTTTCATTTTCTTTTCATCCTCGGTATGAACTCTATCAGAGTTTCTTGCTTCTTGCTAGTTCTGTTATTCTCGAATACATTTCGAGAAGTTCCTGTTGTATCTTGGGAGACTTGAGCAACACATTGCGGATAAGTCCTTAAGGACAGTGATTTACGCACCTTAGAAAATAGAGTTTGAGAAATAGAGTTCGAGATTTTGTAAGCATTTTAACAACACAAACAACCTTAAAACTTATGCATCAATTACAGATAGTAAACCACAACATAAATATTGCATAGCTGATGACATACTACAAGAAAAAACACAATACCAAAGCACTTGTTCTTCCAACAAGTGATTGTCCTCAATGATGAAAACAAATTTACATCTGGGATACCATAGACAGAGATTACTGAGATACAAAGAGAAATAACACAACAAGTGATATATTTTGAATGATATAATAGAATGACATAAACACTAATCCTTTATGGCAGGCCTATGGATTTCCATATGTTCAACAAACTCATCTATATATTTTTGGTGCAGTTCTTTGTCCCCAAATATCTTACTCATCTCTTCTGCTTCACTTCTATAAGTTTTTTCCAACATCACTGATCTTAATGCATTGCCCAATGATTCCCTGGTGAACTTCCCATCATGTTCACTTCTCTGTACTTTCACCCCTACCCTTTTCTCTTCCATAAGCCTAGAAATTACAAATTGTTCATTTTGGAATGGCAACATAACAAGTGGACAACCAACTTGAAGACTCTCTATGACTGAACTCCAACCACAGTGAGTCAGGAATCCCC
>NC_028359.1:9726323-9727961 GCF_000741045.1 Vigna radiata var. radiata | reverse complement strand
GACCCTTTTGAGCTATGAGTTTTGCAAGCTCAAAAAATGGAGCAATGTGACCAAATGCTAGCCATGGAAACACCACAATGTGAAGCTTCTCGCGCNGCTCCGCCATGGATATGCTTTATCATGAATGGTTATTTATTCTCCACTATATAGAGGGACCAGTTTGAATATTTACTATTCATGATAACTTTTTTTATTTTTATAGTGTCTCCCTTGTCAAGTTTCACACGTGGGTACCAACCTTTTTTTGACAATAATTGAAGTTAATTAATGTTTTGGACCTAAAATTTTCTAAATTATTTATCTTCTAATAAAATCACTGTCACATTTTTTTTATTACCAATTTACATGGTAAGAGTACTCCATACTAGAAGTAAATGAGTAAACCAATAGCAGAGATTAAAAGAATATATTGTAATGTTACTTGATAGTTTTTATAAAATTTAAAACATTAAGTACATTGTTTAATATTTATATCAAAACTTTATACATCATATATACACAGCTAATCGAAGTATAGTGTATTAATATAAAGTCGAATGGCGACTGTTACTGTAGAAGTGGTAAGCAATTAATGGGTTGGGAGTTTGCATCAATGAAATTAGGTGTTTCTTTCTGCACCCAACATAGGTTTCCAGAAATTTTGATCCGAAATAAGGATGGGATGAGTGGCTTCAGAAAATATATTTCCAGATTATTGTTGCATTGAAATTTCCTATCATAAATCCTAGATTTAATTATTTGGTCCCATATCTACCTTTTATTTTTCCTTATTTTATAGTTCGGAAGCAGTGAAATCATGAACAAATTCTTCCAAAATCCAAGACAAAATATGAATTTTGTTGTGTATTATTTTCACTATAATGACATGTGATATTATGTAATAGGTAATATGACCTCAGTTTTAACCCACGCATGTATTTGATTCCTAGGCATATATATGACATCTGATGTTCTCTTCCTTCAATGTTCTTTTCGAAGTTCCTTCTGTATATATTTAGAAGGATTAAATCATCCTAAGCGAAAAACTAGCAACCCTTGAATGAATTTCTTTTTCTGGTAATGTATATTATTTAAAGGAAATTAAAATTTTAAGAATTTATGACTACAGTTGAATTATTTAAAAGTAATAAATTTTCAAATTTTATCTATATGGAAAAGTAAGAATTTTAATCTTTTGGCATCTCATACACTTTTTGACTTTCTTTTTCTCTTTTCTTTCTTTAATTATTGTTATATATTTTTTAAGGGAAATGTGTTTCTTAGATTTAATAATTTTAATTTCTCATTGATTGTGTGGGATCCACTTAGTCGGAACATAGATGAAACTTAGATTTAATATTTTTAATTTCTCATTGATTATGTGGACCACTTAGTGAGAAAAGAGATGAAAACGTAAAAGAAAAATGGCAGTGGAGATTCTTTGGTTTTTGAGAAAAAGAGAGAGTTGGTCTTGGGTTAATATAGAATTAATGAGATTAGTAGAAAAAAAGGGGTATGGGACTCACGGGTTAGGAAAGGAAAAAAAAGGAGTTGTTATTAGTTAGTGAGTTTCAGTCGAATGATCATGCGATATATATATATATATATATATATATATATATATATATATATATATATATATATATATATATATATATA
>NC_028359.1:9676454-9726228 GCF_000741045.1 Vigna radiata var. radiata | reverse complement strand
TATATATATATATATATATATATATATATATGGGTTTGCTAACTTGTGTATGCATGTTTTTTAGTTGATATATTTTATTAATGTGTATCGGGTTTCAGTAGACAAAAATACCCTTATGAATTCTAAGTTTTAAGGTTAAAGGTATTTTAATAATTTTCATTCTCAAAATTAAAAAAATAACAAAAGAAACCCTCAAACCCTTATTCACCTCTCTCATTCCTCTCAACCCTTTCTCTTTGGTCTCTTTCACTCCAATCGAAACACTTGCCTTATTTTAATAATTTTCATTCTTAAAACTAAAAAAAAAAACCTCAAACCTTTACTCACCTCCTTTATTCCTCTCAACTCTTTCTCCTTTATCTCTCTCACTCAAACATTTTTTCTGTCATCTCGACAATAACTTCAATTAAAAAAACACTCATTATGTATCATTATTTTATTAGTATGTTTGAATTTATTTAAAAAAAAATTTAAAATAAATCAATCACAAATCACCATATATACATTCTTAAAAATTGTAAAAAAAAATTTAAAGGAACTTTTTCCAAAGAAAAAAAAAGGAGAGAGATGAAGAAGAGTAGGTAACATAAATAATGAGAGGATAATGAGAGATTTGGTTGGGTTGAAAAGTTAAAGTAAAGAAGTGACGGTGAGTGTTTTGAGTAGAAACTTTTTGATTGGTGTGGATCATTGGGGCAGTTAGTTAGAAGTGGGATTAATTAAATAGGGGTGTGTTATAATTTACGTCAAAATTTGTTGGCAGAAGAAGAATTTTTGGTTATTTTAGGTTGGATATTATTATTTTATTCTAAAAAACGTTTTCGTTTGGGATTCTTTAAATTAGAAACGTAAGTTAATTTAGTTTTATTTTAGTATTAATTATAATATATAAATATTAGAATAATTTTATTTAATATTTATATTATGATATATAAATATTAGGATTATTAAGTTTATTATGTGATTAAACTTTTGGTTGTCATCAAATTAAATTATATAATAACAAAGTTGTTTGTTGTTTTTAGTATGTATGTATAAGTTAAGAGATGGAACGAGTGATTTTTATAATTTAATTTGAGGAAGTTGAATATTTTTATGTGTTGTAATGATATTTTATCGTAGTAATTTATATGTTTCTATGGTGATTTATTATATGTAATAGTATTTTTATAAGATGTTGTGGTTTTTTATATGAAGTCGTATTTTATACGGTGTATTAAAATCTTGTGTATGATGAGTCGATGTTTATTTTTGAGATTAAGTGTGGAATGTATTGAGATTGTGCTATAAACCTCGTAATTGGTGAATGATGCATGTTATTGATAAGTTAACGTCTAGTATTGAGATTAAAGGGAGAATGTAATGAGATTGTGTTATAAGCCTTGTGATGGGTCAACAATACATGTTATTGAGAATATGTATGGATTTGTGATATGAATATGAAGTTATGTTATTTCATTGTATTGTTGTCGGTCATGGATGAACTTTTCGTACTGCGTTACGTTAAGAATGTGTTGGACTCTCGTTTAGAGATAGTGATTCAAGTGTCACTTCCCTCTGTGCAGGGAGGTGGATGTCTTACCCAAATGACTTCGGCTCGTGTTGAGTATAGTACACTAGGGCGCGTAGTGTTGGTGTTTTTACTCGTTAGTCCTTGAGAAGTCAAGGAGATAGATCGAAAGTTGCGATGGAAGACGACTCAAATTACCCTGTTAGTGAGAACATGTTTACTATTATTGATAACATGTTAGACGACACAGTATAAGAAAATGACATTGGGTCAAGAATGGATTAGTTGTGATATAAGAAAATGACATTGGGTCATGAATGGATTAGTTGTGATGTTAATGATTATGATGGAATATATTGTAAGGTTATATACTATGTAGGTAATATGATTATTATATATTGTGTGTTATGATATTTCTGTCTGCTCACCTTAAAATGTTGTGGTTGTGGTTTTCACCTATGATGATCGTACTTGTACAAGAGTAGATGGCGTTGCAAATAAGACTGGATCGGCGTAGCTAACGTGAGAGTTGGGATCTTTATGGTCAAGAATGATTTATTCAATTTAAAAGTTTCAGATTTAGTATTTTTATTGTAAAAGAGATTATTTGAGATTTTCATTTTGAATAGACAACATTTATTATTATGTTTTTTTTCACATTTTAATCAAATAAAGTTTGATTATCCAAAATAAGTGTTTAACAGAAGAATTTAAAAAAATATTACAGCGTGACATCTCAAAAATCAAGGTGTTACAAGAAGCTGGTGAAGGAGCCATTAGGGTATGTGGTGGAGGTTAGTCACGAGTTTTTGTCAATGGTCGCTACGATGGAGCACTTCTTAGGACTTATTGGGTGGAGGCCCAACTATCGATTTCTGGAGTTTGGATTATGTGAATTCAGGGTTCTTATGTATGAGTTGTTACGAAGAAATTAGAATTGGAAGAAAAATTTAGGTTAATATAAGGCTAATTTAGTTATGAATAGGTGAACTTCTGGAGTACTGAAGAATGAGATATTAGTGAAAGTTTTGTATATAAATTTTTTATATGTATATAAGTTGTTTACGGAATTGTAGAGACGATAGTAAAGTTTATTTTGAAAAATAATATGTATTTAGAGAATATTTGTAAACTTAAGGTTTAATTACCTTTTTAGTCTCCAAGTTAGAGACTGAATTTCTGTTTTGTGTCTGTTGAGACTTTGGCAAGTGCACCAAATCGTTCAAGTAGTAAAACCGGTAAGACCGGATATCGTTTCCCAAGAGACTCGGTCACTACTTTACAATCGTATAATTGCTAACTAATTTAAGCTAAAGAATGATTCCATTTTAGTGTGAAATTGTGTAATGAAAGTAAACGTCATGCATAATAAAGGTTTGAACTACTTGGGGCCAAAACACGTTAAAATGAGATGATTGATGAATATATGGAATGAATATGTTGGAGAATGATATCAACTAATACAATCCTATGCAAATGCACTCAACCACTCTTCTTCATTAACTTGTTCTTGTCAACTAGCTAAGTTACTTAAACCCAATCCCTTGGTGAGAAAGCCTGGGTTCACTTGTAAAATCCCAATCCCTTGGCAACCCAACAAGTTCACCCGCTTTAAGAAAAGAAGTTTAAGACAACCAAGGTCCTAGCTCTATCCCTAGACACTATTTCCTTTAGGTTTTTATGTTCATTTCAAGGTTCACAAAATATTTCCCAATACTAAGCAAACCCTAACATCATGCCATGGTTGATCAGGTCATAACAAGCTTTAAGCATAGAAATAAACACTAACAAGTAATGAGAAAAGCATATTTTCATTTAGAACAAGTGCATTTAAAAAAGGTTTGTATAGTTTACATCATTCCCCAACATAAAAGAACTTAGCTCTCCATAGTCATGGAGAGCTTGAGCTTACAATGGAAGAAAATGGGGTAGAAGGAGACCCAAGGAAGAAGAAGGGTGAGTTCCCACAGTCCAAAACTTGCTCCAAGAGGTCCAAAATGATGTTTCAACCGCCAAGAAGTTCCAATCGTCGAAAACTGTGTGCCTTTTATAGGTCTAGGGTGCCAACTCAGCAAAAAGTCGCGCCCAGCGCCCTTTTCTGGGGCGCCCAGGCATGACAAATCAGGGAAAACAGCGAGCTGAAGGGCGTTGGGCGCCCTTCAAGGGCGCCTGGGCGTGGTCAAATAGCCAAAACAACGAGCTGAAGGGCGCTAGGCGCCCTTTAAGGGCGCCTGGGCGCCACTTGTGCAGAGAAACATCTTCAAAACTTCATCTTTTAGGCTTTTCCTTGGTTCTCCACTTTCAAGAGCTTAAATGCCCTTCCAAAGCAAACAAAGTTCCTACAAAATTTGAGGAATTAGTGATGAAAACTAGTGTGTATAACCTAAGCTGAATTTATTCACAAAGTTAGGTTAAAAAGAGGATTGAGCGTGTTTCAAGCTTTAGGAGTGTTGATTTGGCAAGAAAATTGCACCATAGATAATGGTAAAAATTACCGTTATCAGTGTCCGCTTTTAAAATTGATGTAATTTGGTCCCCAAGATTAAGTGGCACCCATGGAGTTCTCGCGTTCTCTATAAAACCTTGCCCCCTTTAGTCTAGGGTTTTCCAGAATCAAGCAAAAAGAAAACGAAAGATAAACAACCAAATGAAGAGAAAACAAGAAAGGAAGTCGAAGCATACAACTTTCTTTCGATAACTATCACCCTCTGATTAAGTCGCACTCGGGGAGTTCTCACGTTCCCGTTTAGTCTAGGGTTTTCCAAAATCAAGCAAAAAGAAAACGAAAGATAAACAACCAAATGAAGAGAAAACAAGAAAGGAAGTCGAAGCATACAACTTTCTTCCGATAACTACCACCCTCCGATTAGGTCGCACTTGGGGAGTTCTCGCGTTCTCGTTTAGTCTAGGGTTTTCCAAAATCAAGCAAAAAGAAAATGAAAGATAAACAACCAAATGAAAAGAAAACAAGAAAGAAAACCGAAGCATACAACTTTCTTTCGATAATCACCACCCTCTGATTAAGTCGCACTCGCAGAGTTCTTGCGTTCTCGTTTGGCACCTTGCCCTAGCACGAAGACTTCATTTTCCAAAATGAAATGGTCCAGCAAAAATGATCTCAAACACAAAACCAAATTGAAACACACAGTTTCATTAAGGCCGCTCCCAATCTAGCACAAATGACAGAAATTAACTATCGACACAGTCACAAAATGTGGATCCCACCGCGTATCAAACAAATGTCAAACTTCAAAAGCGTGTCAAAGTATTCTTAGTGAATCTTTAAATAGAAATTAATATAAAAGACGAAAAATAATTAGTCGCTATCATAATCGATTGATACTAATTTATAAATTAAATATTATTGGTATCTATTATAATTAGTTTGTGAAATTATCTCTAAGTTATCAAAGTTTTGGTTAAAAAAATTAGAGTCTAAATTCGTCATATATATATATATATATATATATATATATATATATATATATATATATATATATAGATAAAGTAGATTATGCAATGGTTTACTATTTGCTTTTTCAAAGTAGTACATTAGTTGATAAAAGTGATGTTCAAATTCTCTGTTGGATTTTCATTTTAAATATTTTAATTTTGATATGTTACAATTTTTTCTAAATATATTTTAAAATATTAAATTTAGTTTATGATGAATACATTCTAGAGAGAAAAAAGAACTAAAACAAGACATTGCTCCATTTCCAAGACAAGTCTCCACATGCCAAATTAGAGGAAAATGATTGAAGAAAATGACCGAAGAAAAATATTGCTAAATTGCACATAAGAAATATAACTGCAAACATGTGGTCTAGTGTAGCACAACAAGGATGTGTCATTGCAAGTGGGCTGGGAAATCTGAAGATACAGTTAAAGGATGTTCAAGTTATGGCTACCTATATCTGGCTTAAAAAACGTACATATTTGTTTCTTTTTTCCTTGATTGAACCTAGCTATTGTTGTTTATAGGATTCGCTATTTGGATATATATATCCAAAGTGATCCAATTAGAAAGCCTTACATGCTTTAGTTTCTTTGCTTTTTGTTAGGAGACTAATGTTTTTATGTTATATATATTCTTGTTCACTGTTACAAATCTGTTCTGTCAAATATGTTTTTAGTGGAAATGACACAAACCTTAAACTTCCATCGATTACATATAATAACTAATAACAAGCAACCTTAAAACTTATGCATCAATTACAGATAGTAAACCACAACATAAATATTGCATAGCTGATCACATATTACAAGAAAAAACACAACACCAAAGCACTTGTTCTTCCAACAATTGATTGTCCTCAATCATGAAAACAAATTTAAATATGGGATGCCATAGACTGGGATTACTGAGATACATAGAGAAATAACACAACAAAAAGTAATATATTTTCAATCATATAATAGAATAGCAGAAAGGCTACTCCTTTATGGTTGGCCTGTGGATTTCCATATATTCAACAAACTCATCTATATATTTTTGATGCAGTTCTTTGTCCCCAAATATCTTACTCATTTCCTCTGCTTCACTTCTATAAGTTTTTTCCAACATCACTGATCTTAATGCATTGGCCAACGATTCCCTGGTGAACTTCCCATCATCCTCACTTCTCTGTACTTTGACACCTACCCTTTTCTCTTCCATAAGCTTAGCAATTAAAAATTGTTCATTTTGGAATGGCAACATAACAAGTGGACAACCAACTTGAAGACTCTCTATGACTGAACTCCAACCACAGTGAGTCAGGAATCCCCCAACAGACTTGTGTGCTAAAATCCTCGTCTGTGGTGCCCATGTTCTCCACACCAAACCCTTTCCTGAGTTATTCACAACCAAATCCTGCAACTCAACCTTAGAGGTGTTTTGCTTTTTAAGAACCCAAAAAAAGGGAAAACCAGACATTTCTATTCCCATACTAATTTCAATAAACTCTTCATCGCTTAGTGTCACTTCACTTCCAAAAGCTACATACATCACTGATCCTTCTTCCTGTTTGTCTAACCAATTAAGTATGGTATTCCAGTTTTCATCATTCCTGTCTTCGCTGAACTGTAATGAAGGTGGCAGTAACCCAACTGGAATTACTGGTTTACTATACATACTTTTATAAACTTTAAGAGCCTCACCTTCAATCTCCATGCAACTTCTTGGAGCAATAACTTGAGCAGCATCAGAAGTTGTAAGGACTCGAAAAACGTCAGAAACCCCCGATTCATTTGTCTCATTATGCTCTTCAGGAAAATCTTTGCCCCACGAAGCCTCACTGCCACTGGTTGTTCTTCTAACAGATTCTAAAAAAGNNNTNGAACCAGATACACTAAAAATANAGAANAAGANGCNTGAGATTCCTAGCTTAGAANNNNTTGGCGGCAACCAATACGGTGCAAAGTCGTATATTATCCAATGGGGTTTGCATCTCTCCAGAAATATGGCCAAAGGTTGTTGAAGAGCATCAAAAGCCAGCTTGAGGTATGGAATGAGGTGATGAGGAATGTCCATTGTGGCCTCTGCATTTTCTGGGAGTTTGTCAACACGGGGCAGTGGNANTTCTATCAGATCCACCAAAGNTTGCAAGTTTTCAGGCANTTTGGGTAGGCGATGGATATTTCTAGGTGTGGAAATGAAAGAAATTTTGTGACCCTTTTGAGCTATGAGTTTTGCAAGCTCAAAAAATGGAGCAATGTGACCAAATGCTAGCCATGGAAACACCACAATGTGAAGCTTCTCGCGCTGCTCCGCCATGGATATGCTTTGTGTTTAAGCATGAACTTGTGATTCTTTATCATGAATGGTTATTTATTTTCCAATATATAGAAAATATCAACATTAAATCGGACCATTCTGGAATTCAGTGAAAGGTTTCTTTCTTTTTCTTTTTGTTTCTATTTGTATCTGTGTTTGTGTGTTTTGTTTTATTCATTAGGGCCTCTTTTGTCAAGTTTCTCTCAGGACCACAATTGGAGATAATGGTCTTACATAATAGTCAGACGTGGTCCTTCAAATCCATCATATATGATCTCCATAGGTTAAATGCTACAAGAAAATTGAAACGTGGACAATATAAAACTACCAAAAATAGACTATTTAAGAAGGAAGCTGATATTTTAATAATTCTTTTAACAAGTTTTTTACAACATAACACGTTTCAGTCCGTTTGAATTTATTTTAAAAAAATATTTGAAATAAATTAATATAAACTATTACATATGTATTGTTAAAAAGTTATAAAAAAAAAAGAATTGATAAACAAACTTTTTCATTTAAAAATATATATAAGCACGTTATGTAATTAACATATATTTCAAATTTCAAAATTACCAAAAATAGATTATTTAAGAAATATATAAAACTACTATTACAATAATTTTATTGTTTCTTTTTTAATTTCAAATTCAAATTTGATTATCATATATTTCAAAATGTGATATTTAGCATTGATGGAGGGAGAGTGTGGAACCGTGGTTGCAGCATTTTGGCTGAAAGGAATTTAATTATCTTTTTTTCTTTTGTTTTTATCCTTTGACCTCAGGATAGAGAAATTGGAGAGCATTTATTACTGGGTTATATGTTATTTCTTTGTTTTGGCATGCATAGTTATTGTTATTTACGTGAGGGAGAGGGTAGGGATTTAGTTTATTTTTCTCTTTGTATAAAATCACACGGGGTCCAGCGTTCACTATTGGGGAAAGAGAGAAGCTTTGCATTGTTTTTTTTTATATTATGTTAGTCATATGCTTTAAGAGTTACTTTTTTTTTTAGGTTAATGGGAAGGAGGAGGAACCCTAAAACCGTCTTAGAGTGAAATGTCTAGCACTCGACTTCTAATTTTTTAGCACAACTTTTGATGAGGAGAACATTTTGTGAATATTTTCTTTCTTTTTAACGTTTACTTCTAATTTTTATAGGATGAAGAATGTGGACATGTGCAATGGATAATATGCACAAAGTATAGTAGATATGCATATAACACATATATGTCCTTCTCTTATTACTTTTGTTGTTTTTAAACGTTAAGCATTTAATGACATTTAATGTCTGTTCAAACAACAAAGTGTTTTTTACCTTTTCTACCATTCAGGTAGGGGTTTGATCATTTAAGTTTTATACTAAGATACCAAGCAGTTGATGAAGACTTTATCATTGGATGATGTATATAGTTTAGCACATGGTATCGTCTAGCCTGTGTAAACGCTTTTTTGAGTTGTTTCTATTTTGTTCAACAACACATTTAACAATGTGTCTTTCAACAGAAGTTTTCAGATCATCGTGTAGGACTTTTGGCTTACTTTTCAAAAAAAAATTTGACACTTTCATCTATAAAGATATATCGATAGTTCGTTTGATCATCACTTAGCGATGTATAACACTAGTTGCAGTTAGAAATCTCATTGACTCATCAAATAGGGAAATCGTTTAATGGTGCGTTTTGTTCATATCTTGGTGTTTTTACTAAAGCTTTCCCTAAGATGTTTAGATTTTTCAAAGCATTTTCACAAACCACTTATATTTTAGTTGTGTTGCTTTTCTACTGATAACACTATCATATGCTTATTTTATTTATTGTTGTTTTGTTAAACTTCAAAATGTATGAGGATGTTTAGGCAGTTCGGTCTTATAAACGATATTATCTTAACGAAGGATGTAAAAGAGTTGAGTGTAAATGGGTCTTTAAGACTAAACGTGACTCTCATGGAAATATCGAACATTACAAGGCCTGGCTTGTTGCAAAAGCTTTTACTCATAAATAGAGCCGTCAAAATGGGTCACAACCCGCGGGCCAACCCAGTCCGTCACGGGTTCAGGCTGGGTTGGGTTTAAAAAATACAACCCACTTATATACAGGTCAGATTTCAACCCGGGTTGGCCTACCAACCCACCTACCTAATTTTAATTTTTTAATTTATTATTTTATTTATGAAACCCTAAAAAATAAAGGTTTAAACCATTTAGTTGTCCTTATTTTTGGGGGGTTTTCCCATTTTGATCCCCGTCTTATTAGAATCCCCAATTGAGTCCTTATAAGTGCTAATTTCAATCAATTAAGCCCCTGCCGTTAAATTTAGTTAACGGGGTTAACTTTTTTGCACAACTGGGAGGATGACCTGTTAATTTCTGTAAACGTGGCCTATTTAGAGTTAAACGTGACATGAATTAGAGTTGAAATTGGTTGAAATTAACACTTATAGGACTCAATTCATGCCACGTTTCAACTCTAAATAGGCCACCTTTATAGAAATTAACAGGTCATCCTCCCAGTTGTGCAAAAAAGTTAATCCCGTTAACTAAATTTAATGATAGGGGCTTAATTGATTGAAATTAGCACTTATAGGGACTCAATTGGAGATTCTAATAAGACGAGGATCAAAATGGGAAAACCGCCCAAAAATAGGGACAACTAAATGATTTAAACCAAAAATAAAATACTTTCTTCATTCACTGTGTATACCAAAAATGTAACCTCTGCTCTCACAAATTACTCTCACGGTACTTGCTCTCATTTGACAGTGCTCTCACCCTCATTTCATTGAAATTCTTCAAGGAGCAGGTAAAACACCCTTCCTTTTTTCTTTTCTTTTCTCCACATTTTTGTTTCTCACTTCTCTTTCTTTTTTTCTTTTTTTTCAAAAACCCTATAAAGACAAAAATAGGGGTTTGCAAATTTGTTTTTTGTTTTGGGAGATTTGAAGACATGGAATGTTTTTTTCATGTTATGACATGCTTGTATCAGATTTTATTCATTTTATTTAAACAATTTGAATATACATTATTTGAACAAGCTCTTTTTGATACCTTTGAATTTGGGAAATTATGTTACAGATTAAACTATTAATTTTTTGTTGATGTTATTGAGTATCGGTTCTCTTTTTTTTTTACTAATATTTTTTTATTGATTGTCGGAATTGTTCTGACATTAGCAAAAATCTTTATTAGTGAATTTGGAGACAACAAGAATAAGGGTCAAGGGTTACAACAATTGATGTGATCAACTACATTCAGGTTGGTTTGACATTATTCAAGATGACTCAAGAGAGCATAATATTGTAGATTTATCTATTCGAGATTCTAATATCGTAAATGGATAAGGAACAAAATATGATGAATATAAGAAACTTATTTGTATGTTTTTTGTGTTTGTTTTTTTTATGACATTTGGATTATATTGTACTTTTTATTATTATTTTGAATTGTCTTTAACATAATCTTTTGGGAGTGAAATTTGCCTAAATTTAAATTACAGAAAATTTGTATTTTTTTATTTTAAAAAAAATATAATTAAATGGACTAGTGAGCCAACCCGTTTACCCACCAACCCGTGGTGGGTCGGGGCAGATTTAAGTTTTTCTGGATCTCTAATAAATGAGCCGGGTTGGATTGACTCACTAAGTGACCAACCCGTGGTGGGTCGGGCCGGGTCGAGCTGGGTTACCCGTTTTGACAATTCTACTCAGAAATATGGAATTGACCATAATCAAACATTTTCTCTTGTTTCTAAGTAAGATATTTTTAGAGTGATTATTGCATTGGTAGCTCGTTATGATCTTGAGTTAAATCAAATGGATATTAAAACTGCCTTTGTGAATGTTGATTTAGAGAGAATGTTTATATGGACCAATTAATGGGGTCCACTAAAGAAGGAAAACAACACCCATGGTGCGTAAACTTAAGAAATCATATATATATATATATATATATATATATATGAAAGTTAATAGAAGCAAGCTTATATTTTTGATTCTATATGTTGAAGATATCTTGCTTGTGACTAATGATCTTGGTCTATTAAGGGAGACTATAAAAGGTTTCTCTCTAATATCATTGAAATGAAAGATATGAGTACAACATACTATGTGATAGGAATAGAAATATTTCGTGATAGATCAAAATTGTTAGGTTTATCTCAGAAAATATATATAAAGAAAGTTTAAGAGAGATTCAAAATGGATAAATGTTCAACATCTCTCATTCCAATACAGAAAGGAGATAAGTTTAGTCCCATGCAATGTCCAAAGAATGATTTGGAATGAAACAAATGGAAGACATCCCTTATACACTTGTTGTTCAGAGTTTGATGTAAGCTCAAACATTTATGAGGTCATATAATAGTTTTGCAATTGACATGCTTGGTAGATACTAGAGTAAACCAAGTTTGGATCATTGAAAAAGTTAAAAGAAAGTTTTAAAATACCTACAAGGAACTAAGAATCACATGCTTACTTATAGGAAATTTGATCACCTTGAGGTGTGTTGGTTATACAGATTCAAACTTTGTTGGTTGTATGGACATAAGAAAGTCTACATTTGGTTATATGTATCTTTTAGCCGAAGGAGCGATTTCATGAAAAAGTGTGAAGTAGTCCATTAATCTTGCATCCATCATGGAAACTGAATTTGTGTCATGCTTTGAGGTCACGATTTAGGCTAATTGTTTGTGAAACTTTGTTTTAGGATTCGGAGTAGGCAAAAGTATTGCAAAGCTGCTAAAAATTATTGACAATTTCACACTAGCCTTTTTTTGTAATAACAACAAGTATTCTAAAGGTGTTAAACATATGGAAATGAAATACTTTTCCATTAAAGAAGTTAAAAAACATATAGTGTCAATAAAACATATTATCATTGATCCTATGATTTTTTATGCTTTAACAAAAGGGTTACCGTCAAAACTATTTGCTAGCCATGTAAAGAATAAGGAAATTATGTCTACTAATGAATGTTAAATGTTGAATCTTGAATGTTAACGTTATTAATTCTTATGTGACACTCTAAGCTCTCTGATGTATAAAAAAATATTTCTTTGATGAAATGTCATTGTAATCATGAATCTCCATGTAAGTGCTTTGTCGTGAGGGCATGACTCATGGTATGAAAAGATTATCAACCAAATGCTATGATTGTATGGACAACAACCAATATGCTGCTTGGTATAGAAATTATGCAAGGTTTTAGTGGTCGTTATTGGTGAGATTTCCTAATTTTTAGGATATGGCTGTAGGAGTGTGATATATGATTTTGGGATTGCAACTCCAGGGATGAGACTTTGTTGTAATTTATTTCTGTGACCATTATCTAGTATTAGTTTGAATGTCACATTATTGTACTAACCATGAGGTGTGGTGGTGGTTATGTCATTAGTTATCTCTTCTTGCTATACTTCATTAATCCGAGGTTGTACGTTTCCTCTTGCGAGAGGGTCGAAAGGTGGATTTCTTCATCTCTAAGAGGTGGTAGAAGAGATGAGTTTCTTCACCTATGATAGGTTGTAGAAGGGACTAAGATTTGAGGGTTGCCCTTTTCTATGTTGAGGGGGTATAAAGGGATAAATGTAATGTTTGTAGGGTTCCAACTCGTGTTGAGTATAGTACTCGATGGTAACAACATCAAAGCTTTTAATCATAATTCCTTAAGGAGCAGGGGAGATAGGTCCGAAGATGACACACGATTATAGAGATGGTTGATATTGGCACAAGTTGCTTTTAGATGACAAACCTATGTAGGGGTTGTGGGTATAGGCATGATTCCTTCTGAGGGAAAGTATGGTTTGAAATTGGATTGATTATTATAGTTTTACAACTTATTGACTTTGGCTTATGTAATAGTTTTATAGTATGATTGAGGTCAATATGTCATATTGATGTGTTGATTTTTTTTTTCCGAATAACTCACTCATATTTGTTTGTGTGTCACGATGATTGTATAAAGTTTATGTTATACGAGAACAGATGTAGATATTTCAAGAATTGTGTAGACGTTAAGAGATGAGAAAAACTAATGTTGGGCTTATGTAAGAGTTGTATTTTATTCTAAAAAAAGTTTTACAACTTTACTTATTTGAAAACAATTGAACTTGAATATTTGGGTTGTATTATTAATTGTATTCAATTTATTTGAGAAATTATTCATGTTTTAGTAACACAAGAAAATTGGGGTGTTAGTTTTGATATCAGAATTAGATTTTCAAAATACTTTTGCGACGTTGGAGTGTGAGTTCGTCTAATTTGAAATGTGCAAGTTTGTTATTCATATTTTTCATGATATGTTTGAGAATTTTTGTTGATCTGAGTTGGTGTTTCAAAACTGTATGGTATTGTCTTATGGTTGATTTGTAATTGATGGTTGAACGCATGATGTGAAATGTTAATTTCGCTGGCTAAATTGTTTGCGAAGTTGATTGATTTTGGTTGCTGAATGGTTAGGTTAACATGTTCATGATTGATTTTGATGAAGATTATAAACTTTGTTAGAACTACCACTTCTCTGATTAAATTAATTAACATGATCAGTAGTAGTCAGATTAATTTGTACCTGTGCAATAGAAAAATTGGTTCAAAATACCTATTATTTGTTCATCATTTCACTTAAACATATGTACATGGGAAAGAAAGAATTCATTTGAATAAGCAATTACAATTTGGCGTGGTAGATGTAGTTTTTGCATGGGCATTACTGCAAGAACAGGAAGCTGGTTTTCCTGGTTCAGAAGAGACAATCTTAATATCTTCCAATACGATGTTGAAACAACCTGATGAATCGCAATCTATGTCAATAGTTTTCTCATCTCCACTTGTTCCTTCAAACCCTTTGAATGTCACATCACTCACTTTGACTGCTCCACCCTAATTATGTCAAATTCAAAATGCAACTTTAATAGGTTATAACAACAACATTTTCTTCACAATTATTTAACCTATTTATATATGATTGGTTCATATTAATATTTATTGGATTAATCACGTAATAACACATAAATAATATTAAAATATTGTAAAAAAAGTTCTGAAAGTATAGTTATTCATTTAAAATCACAAACCATGAATCTAAAGTTGTCACCTTGATATCATTATATTCATAGTGCTGGTCTATAATTATAGGGTTGAAAGCCTTTGTTAATCTGATTTTCTCATAAGTGATTTTTCTTGCAAAACCTGATCCACCCTGTCAAAATTTAACAACATATAAAATGAGCAATGCTATTTGGTGCAAAATGAAAATACACAACATCTTTATGTTTTACCTTCCATGTCTTGATTCTTGCTCCATTTTGTGTGTTTGTGAAGCTGCAATTCCACACATAAACTTCTTCAACTGTATCGTGCTCCCTGTTTCTTCCCAAGCTCCCAACACTGATTAATTCATGAATTTTCACCATAATAAATATATAATGTCACTTACAATATAAATTTTTTAACCATGATATTGATATGAATTGTTTATTTTCGAACATAAAGATTAACAAGGACAGAATCTTTAACACAGATAACGCAGATATCATGTTATTAATATAATTTATTTTACATCTGAAATACCACCATCAGAAACCAGTTTTGGACCATTTAATACTAAAAAATTGAAGACTTTTTTTTACAAAAGGTCTAAAACAAAGATTTTACCTGCTCTAATCTTAAATTGGCTATGTCAATAAAACATATATACAACTTATATAAGGGTTTAACATAATTTTCAACTTAAAACCTTATAAATTGTTTAATTTTTTCATACCAACTCTTTAAACTCATACTTAAATTTTTAATATGAACATAAATAGACTGATACACTCTTTATATATAAAAACCTTATTCCATGGCCTGGTCCGCATGCAATTCTAGTAGCATTGATGAACGAGGAGCCACCATTAATGGCAATACAATCATCACCTGTTTACAATGATAATGAGTTAAAATTGCGCATAAATACAGTGATTAATTATTTGAAGAACTGGTGCAATGAAATTTGACATGTATATGATTAAGATGAAAATGAGCTTACCAGTTCCTATAATGGAATCTTGAATGGTTATATATTTTGAAGCAGAAATGTCAAATCCGTCGGTGTTGGGGCTGTCACCAGGAGCACGAATATGGATATGAGAGAACACAGCATTGTTACAACCATCTACTGTTACGTGAGCTCGTGGACTGTCAATTATGCTCAGATAACGAACTCTAAGATCATTGCATTGTTCAAAACTAATAACCTGCATAAGTCAGATGATACCAAATTTGTTGGGAAAATCTCACTGTACACATTCATAACGTGATCCACACAAATAATATTATTCTTCAATCCATTGTGGGAATGAATCTTCTTATACTGATTTGGTATAATAAAGTTGGTTTAGGTTTAATCCAATTATTATTTATCAAAACTATCATTTCAATGGATAATTATATAATTTTTCTATTGAGTAATATCAGTAAGGTTGAATTAGATTTAATTTTATTACATTGATAATGTGTTTCATGCATATTTTAGAAATTATGTGAAATTGGTCCAATTAATGGTGTATGAAGAATGAACTAATTAGGTTATATTGGAACCTTTGGTCTTTGACAAGAAGGGCAATTCCACCAAGAAGAACCAAAGCCATTGATTTGTCCACTTCCATGAATTGTGAGACTGTTGACTTGTGAGATTAAAATTAAAGAGGACTTATCATCAACTTGCAGACCTTTTGCCCATTCATTCCTCTGAGGTGCAACTATTTTCCCTCGAAGCTTCAAGAAAAGAGGACAAAATAATTGAAGAAATAGAAGTGCATTAACAATAATAATTATTATTGTATAAATGTTTATAAATATACTTATGTAAGCGGAGAAATATCATATAATTATAGTAAGTATCAATAAATAAATCTTTCCTAGTTATACTTTAGTTATAAGTATTAATAATAAAAATAATTTTTAAATAAATTTTATATATACGAATGTAATACCATATTTCCTTTACAACGTATAAAAAATGTCCATCCAAATAAAAAAAAAAAAAACCCTAGATCAAATGAAAAAAATTGCACTAGTGACATCTTTTGTTTCCATTTTGACAAGTAAAATTATCAAAATCGTTAGATATTTAAGAAAACTATCAAAATTACACAAGTTTATTTTTTATGCAACAAAATATGAAAAAATATATATTTTTATTCAATGTGTTAGACAATTTTGTATAAAGACAACAATCCTTGAAAAGATAACTATGTTTGAGTTCAACATATGTATATAGACAACAAAAAAAACCTTTGAAAATTTAAAGCAATTGCATGTCCAATTTAAGCTGAAATAAGGATGTAAAAGATGTCTTAAAAAAATATTTATGAGTAATTAGGGCATGATATACCTGAATATGAATACTTTTGGCCTTGCAAGGACCACTCAGGTTTATGTTCTTCACCTTGAATATTCCATTTTTTGGTATAACTAAAATTGGTGTCCCTGCTGTTTGACACGTGTCTCTCCATGCCCTTAAAAAGGCCTATCATAAATTCAAAATAGAAATATCTAAATGAGTATTAATTAAGATAGCAATCATAAATAAAATCCCCTAATTAAATAAAACATTGAATAAATATTTATGTTCCACATAATACTATGTTATGAGATTATTGAGGTGAATATCATATAATAATATAAATCTGTTTTAATAGTTTCATCAGAAACTTAACCAACACTACAATGAAATTTAAGTTTGATATAATTCGATGAAGTCTATTGTGTTTAAAACAACTATATATATTTGTAATAGTTATGATATTCTTCCTTAACAATTTTAATATATATGTTAACTTGTTCATATATTTGTAAATGAATTATGAAACCCTAAGTATCAATATATATATATATATATATATATATATATATATATATATATATAACATAAAATTTTGTTGCCAATGAAAAATATAAAGAAAAATAAAACATTGAATTTATAAATAAAATTGGTGAATAAAGCAAACAAATACATACATGGGAATCATCAGATTTTCCATCGCCACGAGCACCATAGTTGACCACATTATGAAATGTTATGTGGGTTCCAACTATTGACCTCCCAAACATACATGGTGCAAGAAAACCTAAAATAAAAAAGCAAGTTAATAGAATTTGCATGTTTAGCAAAAGTATATTTTGTTCTTCTTTTTTCTGAATATGGATTAGGAAGATTAAGAGTGGGAGAAAAATGGAGGAAAATATAGTTCTGAGGGTTTAGTTATATAGAAGTTTGGACCAGCAAGAATTAATGGGAGAGAAGTTCAAATTGATGAAGATTAAGAAGAAGAAGATACCCAATATAATTTTAATGGCAAAAATACGATTTGTCAAACAAAAATTGAATATTATTGAATTTACATAATGTCAATTCACAAAAGAAAACTAAAACTTGCAAAGATAAAGAAAATATCTTGGATACTTTAGTTAAGTAATGATATATGAATAACTAAACATTAAACTCAGATATTTATTTTGTCTCCCGATGATTAAATATATTTAATTTGATTTATTTTTTTGCATATTACTAAATATATATTTAAAATATATTTTAATCTTTAATAAAAGTTTTTGGTGAGAAAGTATAAATTGAATAAGTAATATGCTATAATATATGAGTTCTCATAAAATGAATTCATCATGTTGTGTTATATGCTTATTTTGGTGTGCAAATCAATTGTACATATAAATTTTCATCCTCCAATATGATACCCACCACATGCACAAATAGAATGTAAGTAATTATTAGAAGAATATTATTTAATTCTATTAATGATATATTTATGTGAATATTAATAAAAGAATAAAATTATATTATATTATTCAAATTCTATAAAAGAATCTGTTATTTATTTTGTTTTTATTGTGCACACCATTGCATCACACAAGTAATAATTGATAAAGATTTTCTAGACCATTTTATTTAACCTGTAAATAAAATTAGTTGACTAAGTTTTAATAAAATTGATTGCTTCAACATGTTAATTTTTACTTCAAAGTGATTAAAAAACATAGTGTTCTCATCCTTATCGTAATAACATGTCCATTTCTATTTTAAATTATATATTAAAACTCTTTTAATGTATTAATTAATTTAAAAAACATATTAATTATTATTTTCTAATTAATTTGTAATTTATAGATGAAAATGTTGTAAAATTAATTTGCAGTTTTTCTATATTTCTAGTTCATTCCAGAAAATATTGTAAATGATAATTTTTTCCAATAACTAACTTATGCATAGAATAATACTAATTTCACCGGTCTTATTAATAGAGAAGAATGTAAACTATTAACAACCACTTATTTATTTATTTATTATTTTTACTTTGTGGAAAAAGCTTGAAGAATAAATAAAACGAAATAGATGGGAAAATGTGTAAACATAGGAAAATTATCATTTGATAATTATTATAATTAATTTTGAATTATCCCTCGTTTGATAATTATTGCTTTTTTTATTCTCTTAACAAAAATTAAGGATATGATTGGTGTGACCAATAAGTTAATTACTAGTTTATTCGATTAACTTCTAAGTTATTAACTTAAAAAATTTTGGTAAAAAATCCAATAAGTTAATTTGCACGTTTCTAACTTGTAAGTTACAAATTATTTCACCTAGTCTCTAACTTATAGCTTTATAGTTTATTTAATTTTCTCTCATTGTTATCTTTTATTTTAATACAATTTTTATTATTATTCTTACCTTTTTCTTGCCGATACATTATTATCTATTTTCAGTTTTCAGAGACAAAACCTTGTATTTTTATGTTTTATGTAATTCAAATTAAAAAGATTTAACACTACAAGTTGAAATAATTTTTTTTCATTGCTATATGAAAATTAGACATAACCAAAATTATAAAATATAAACTTAATATAACAGAAGATTAAATGAAGAAATTAAAAAATTATGAAAATACATAAATATTAAATTTTGGTTAATACTTATTAGATCATCCAGTTTAAAGTAAAATGACTTATTTAAATAAAAAAAAATGCAACTTGAAGAAAAATGAATAGTATACAAAAATTAATATGAATTTTATTATGGTTAAAAAATTTAAAAAGGTAATTATATAATTACACATTTTTTTTATATTGAGAATAAAAATTGTATTTATATGATAAAACTTATGTGACTATACTATTTTTATCAGCTAACTAACTTATTTTTTTGTTTTACTAAAAAATTTTAAGACTATCAATTTTACACAAAGAATTTACTTTTAACTGGCGTTAATTAACAATAAAAAATCAACGTTATTTAACTAGTAATGTTAGATTTACAACGCTAATTCGTTAGGATTAACTTTTGAATTTGAATTAATTTCCGTGATCTTTATTATTAACATACTATATTAGAGTCTAGCTGAGAAAAACCGACTATAACATAATAAGTACAAACAAGTTGTTATATTTGAATTAATTTCCAGTATCTAATTACTAATTACAAATGTTATATTGGTAAGAGATTCCAATATTAATTACTCATTCATTAAGATATTATTTAACAACGAATTTTAATAGCCATTATTTTTATAAATAGTTCAACAATTAAACAATATAATTATAAACAAAAATTATACAATTATGGAAAACCCCAGGAGTTAGTCAACTTTTAAAAGGATCTTGTATTATTTTCATAAAATTACATTGATTTAAGCCTATTTAAATAGTATTTACCTATTATAATATTCTGGTTACATAAAGTAAAAAAATCGATATCATGTGCATTGCATATGTCCAAAATTGTAATTGTAAACTTCTTCCAATTATTTAAACCCCCCAAAACCTATGTTTTCCTTCATCTTTTGATACATTTGTTACTAAACAAAAATTTTTCCCTGTCTGTGTTTCACTCTTCTCCAACATGCAAAGACTAATTACTAGGGTTTTGATTCTTTGCTTCATTTCACAATGTTTATGTGACATTTCTATGGTTGAATCCGAAAATACAATTTATGATGTGAGGAACTATGGTGCCAATGGCAATGGAAAATCTGATGATTCTAACGTATATTTGTTTCTGCTTCTTTTTCCATTTGTATTTTTTTTTGTTTTGTTTTTCAGTTGTGTTGTAATTTTGTATTTATAAATGTTCTTATTTTATGTATATTTTTTTTATTATTGATAAAAAATTGTTTTAAATTTTTTTTTTCTGATTTGAAATTATGTATAGGCTTTTATGGATGCATGGAATGACATATGTGGAAGACAAGGGACACCAACTCTCTTGATACCAGAAAATAGAGTGTTCTTGGTGAAGAGGAACATAATCATGAAAGGTCCATGCAAGGCCACAAATATTAATATTCAGGTATAACATATCCAACATTCAATAACTTTAATAAGAAAACATTTTATAATGTTGTGATGGATTCATAGATGATGATATTTTTTTTTTCTATTTGGTTTGTGTAACATAAAAGTGAATTTTGATTTTGGTAACTGTTAAATTTATTCTTGAAGGATGTTTTAAGAAGTGGTTTGTGAATTTGTATTTCTTGTTTTATTTACATAAATTAGATAATTTAAGATTTTTAGTTAAAAAAAAGAGGCAATTAAACCAATATAAAACTTTTTGTTTATTTTTTAATTTCTTTTTTACTTATTATGTAGATTTTTGTTGTTTTACGTGTTTATTAATTATTACACCAAATTTCTCCTATCATCAATCTCTCTTTTGGTGGTCTTTTTAGTCATTTTTTCTTTTATTTTTAACATATGTTAGATATATATACAATATTAAACGTTTGAAATTTCAAAAAATATATCTAAATCCTTAAAACAAATATCTGCACGCATGTATACACAATATATACTATTTAGTCTATTAATAATTTGATGTCTAGATAACGTAAATTTAAATTGATAAAAACTTCAATGTAGATTTACGTCAAATCTTATAATACTTAACGTAAATTTATATAGTGTATTTAAGGATGTTTTAACTTAAAACTAAAACCTGAAATACAGAAAAACAACAGTTCAAATAACTTTCTTCAAGAAAAACAGATTATAACAATATATAAGAATATATAAGAGAGAGTTAAAATATAAATGTTTATGAATTTCTGTGATTAAAATCCCAAAAAAACTTCAATATATTAAAATAACCATTATGAAACACCCACAATCATCACTAAACAAAGAAAAACATTATTGAATTTCCCAAACACAATCATAATATGTGAGTAAAGTACAAATTTATATAACTAACCTCAATAATATATATATATATATATATATATATATATATATATATATAATTAGATATAACCGTTACACAAGAGAAACCATCTAAAAATGAAAAAAGAAACTATTTTTCTCTCTTCACCACATCTAAAATCATCAGTGGAAAAGAGGAAAACCACACAAAAAAGTAAAAAAATAAAATAAAATTGCATACAATATTTTAAACACTGAATCGGACCATTGATCAGATTAAAAAAACACTTTTAATATCTGATTCTTAGTTGTTTATGTTATGAAAGCACTATAGCTGCACAAGGCAAGAAACTAGGTTTCCAAACTAGGTTTCTTAGTTGTGTGAATATTTTCATTTTCAGATGTATTTTCCATTTCCTCATAGTGTATATATCACTAAAAATGTTACTTAACGACTTGATAGTAGATGAAACATGTTACATAATTTTCGTTAGGATAGATTCTAATGATAACTTTGATATCATATTAAGAAATAGAATTTAAATCTAACTCAATCTCAAAAAACTGATTTATAAGATGAAATTTACATTTCACTTATATATTATAAATTGACCTTACTTAATCGATGTAGGACTTTCATCAAATTATGCCTAAAGAACCAAGTTTTTCTCGAACGAAAGAAATACATTATATAAACATGGATTTTCTTTTGCTTTTAATTGAAAGAGCTTTCTTTTTTCTCAAATTTTGTCATTAATATTAAAGATCTATATCATAAAACATCCAACGTCATTTCTTTCTAAATTTCCTCACAATACGAGTAAATTCATTTCTTTATTTAATCATTAAGTGTCCCTCTCTTGCAGCTTCAAGGAAGAATAGTGGCACCACAAAAGAATGCATGGGAAGGTGATAAATCTACGATGATTTATTTCACAAACATAAACGGTCTCAGAATTGTCGGAAAAGGAGGATCAATCGATGGTTTTGGTTCCTCTTGGTGGCCATGCAAAAATTGTCCAAGACCAGCGGTTAGATCATCCTAAACTTTTTTATTTTTTCATTATTATATCAATATCATATGTTGAAATTTGTAATTTGACTGTTGCAGGTCATTGGTTTCAATGCATGCAATGATCTTAGTGTTAGTTATCTGAGCATCACAAATAGTCCACAAGCTCACATAACCATAAATGGATGTAAGGATGCCATATTCTCCCATGTTAGCATTCGCTCTCCTGCTGATAGTCCTAACACTGATGGAATTGACATTTCTTCTTCCAAAAATATCTTCATAAAAGATTCCAACATAGCTTCTGGTAAACCAAATTTTCAGTAATTGTAATAGAATTACTACATTTACAACTTTGATTTATGCTATCTTTCTACACAGGTGATGACTGTATTGCAATCATAGGTGACTCGTCTTACATTAATGCCACTGGAATTGCTTGTGGACCAGGCCATGGAATAAGGTTTATAAACTATATCTTCAAATTACACACTTAATTTGAACAGAAAAACATCAAAATATTTGATGAAAGTATCTTTTGTTCATGAAAATAATACATAAACATTACATTAATCTATGAAATCTTTCCTTTATTGAATTAATATCTTTGTGTCATTTCTAACTTGACATGAACGAATCGATCAGCATTGGTAGCCTGGGTAGAAACAATGACAACGTGGAACAAGTTCGTGTATATAATAGCAGCTTCACGAAGACTACAAATGGAGCAAGAATCAAGACATTTTCGGTATGAATTATTTTTTAAATCCTTTAACGTAATTTGGAGGAGTGAATGATAAAATTGAGAATGAAATTTTGAAACCTTTTTTTTTTTTTTCATTTCATATCCTCTTATGACTTGGATGATATGTAATTTCCATTTCTTACAGGGTGGATCAGGTTATGCGAGAAGAATCACATTTGAGAAAATCACATTAAACCAAGTTTACAACCCAATAATTATAGATCAACACTATAATAACATAATGGTATTCACTTAACATTCATATTATAAATTGTGATGATCAACTTGCTTGTGCTGATCATTTATTGTTTACTAAAGTTATTTTTTGAATATGGCATGATTAGAATGGAGGAGGAGGAGTCCAAGTGAGTGAGGTGACATTTCGTGGGTTTCGAGGAACATCTGCAAACGACAGAGCTATCGATTTAGCTTGTGGTTCACCAGGTTGCTTCAACATTTTGTTGGATGAAATCAAAATTGTTTCTTCTCAACCAGGAAAACCAGCTTCTTGTTCTTGTACTAATGTTCATGGAAGATCTACATCCACTATTCCAAATTGTAATTACTAATTGAGATCGATGAACTAATGTGAAATGATGTATCAACAAGCAAACAAAAGTTGTTTCTTTTTTCTAGCTAATAGATTATATAAGTTATGTGAGAAATTTTATGGTGAACTCTATAGTTTATATTACTTTTATATTATTTTAACTTTTTTCATTCTGTGATTCTCTTTTCTTATATAGTATCATCCAAAAATATCAAAACACAATGTGACATTTTTTTTCTATAAAAATTAAATAAAAGATAAATAATATGAAGGTGAACCTAATGCCCATCAAAGGATGGTCCTATGGCCATCACCCAAAAATGAGCTTTGTGCTTCATATCCAAGAGGAGGAAGAAAACCAAGTTTGGTTTGCCTACAGAGGTGGAGATCAAGATATAGGTGAAGATTAAGATACATGTGAAGGTTGAAGAGTGTTGATAGACATACATCACAATAATATTGTATACATCAACTTCATACCTTTTGTATATATGTACCTTAACCAACAATTTTTTTAATTTAACCGAAACATTGTACAATTTTAACTAAAGTGTTGTGAAAAAGAAATTTGAAAATGTCATATGTTTCCATCATTTTGACTCACTTCTTTAATGTTTCAATAGATCTAGTAAATTTACATATCATGTGATAACAATTGACACAATTAGGGATGACAATGAGTCAGGTCGAGCACGGATATTGTCTATCTGCAACTTGACTCGACAAAAAAAAAATAAGTCTGCTATCCGACCTACTACCCACATGAATATTCGTTTAAAAAATATTCGCAAGGTATTTTAAAACTTGCGGATATCCGTGGATACCTGCATATACCCACAAATATTTGAAAAAAAATATATTTTTATAAATTATTAAAATAAAATTTAAATAAAATTACAAAAAATATAAAATATAATATAAATTCAATTAAATTAAATATAAATTAAAATTTATTTTTAATTAAATTTAACCTTATAAAATATAAGTTAATGTTAATTTTAATTAAATTTAACTTAAGAAAATATAAATTAAATTTTTATTTTTATTTTTGGTGGGTAGTAGATATTCGTGGGTACGGATAGTATATTACACACCCGACTCGTTTATAAGCGGGTATTAAAATACCCGCTACCCACAACTCGCGGATAGTAAATATACACGGGTACCAACTATCCGCAGATATCCAGGATTTTTTTGTCATCCTACACACAATGTCTCGTTTGAGACCCAAAAAATTGGAATTATTCAATCAATTATTTCAACTTGTTTAAGCAATTAGGTTTGGTACGCATTTACAAACACTCGGCCTTGTTCACTTGAGTGAATTTGGGGGAGAGTAATTGAGAGGATTTGATAATAAATTTTTTTGTTGTTTATTTGAATAGATTTGGAGGTAAGTGAGAGTGAATTTGGAAATAATTTTTTTTTAATCTGTCACATAAATTAAATCATACATTAATTCTCACAAATTTTATTTCTAAATCTACTCTCACTTACCTCCAAATATATTCAAATAAACAACAACAAAAATTACCTTCAAATCCTCTCAATTACTCTCCCCCAAATCCACTCAAGTGAATAAGGCCTACAAGATTACAAGATACTAAAGTTGAACAATAGTCAATACAATAAATAAAAGCGGATGCAAGAAAGTTGACATAGAGTCAAAAGTTTATGAAACGCAAATTTCATCGAAGCTAGAGATATTAGACTAAGACAAAAAAACAGACACTACTTGCGATAGTACATTAACTCTTTTGGCTAATGTAAAGCCCCTAGATTAGGATCTCTTGTTGTTCTCACCACATACCCCACCCTTTTTTACTTAAGATTAGAGTGTTATTAGAGTGACATGAGATCTCCCAATACGGAATCCATACAATTATACATACACTATTGAAATTACTTACAAAAAAATTCTTGTTGAAATTTCTACCACAATATTCATTATATACATTCAGAAGTATGTTCTCAATCTATAATACATATTAAACATCCATCATATCCATAGTAAATCGTCTCAGACAAGCATTAGAAAAATACTACATATACATATACTGAAATGGTGCTTAGCACAACACCTTTCACAAAAGAGAACGCTCAGCAACAATCTTAGTGCTCAGTGGTAGTCTTGGCATTCAGCACCAAACCTTTTGAAAAAGGTGGCATTCAACGATATCTTGGCACTCAACGCTATTCTTCTTGCAAAATGTTGTGCTTAACGACACCCTTTTTATCACTCAACAACCTAGAATTAAATTGTTCTAAGCTTGTAGTGAAAGTGACGCACAATGCCCTGGCACGAATCAACGTCAAAACATTCACAAATATACATGCTCAACGGTACAATCCTAATGCTCAATGGTTTGGAGCTAAAATACTCTCATGTTTACTCCTCAACGCTATACCATAAAACAATATATTCAAAATTGTGATATGGGAAATAAGGGAGCTCTTCAAATGATCAAATTGGTATTTCTTAATTAGTGTTTGGTTCAAAAACAGTTTTCAATGTTAGAATATATACCAACTTGCTAAAATGATTAAATCTTAAGTTCCTCACCTCAACATCAATTCAGACAAAACAAACAACACACAAAAGTTGCAACATATTCATATTTTAACAATTAAAACACAAAATCATCAATTCAACTCAATTCAACAAGACATACAATTTACCATATCTATTCATCACATCTATAACTTTAAAATAAGGTTAGCTTCCCTTACCTGAAAGATGGCCAAACAACTCTAGAACCTTCAAAACACCATTGAAAGCTTAAAAGTTTTATCTGTCCCTATGAATAACACAAAGATGATCAAGACATTCTATTAAAACCACTGATTAACAAAGACTCTTAAAGAAGACTCAAAGACCACATTCGATCCTAGATGGTTCACATGCATTGGTAGACTAAACATACCAAGAAAAGGAGCTAAAAATTAAATTACTCTATTGAGAAAACCAATCAGATGAAAGTGGAGTGTTCGCCTTAAAGATCATCCTAACGGTCTTCGATCTTTAAACAAATGAATAGATAGTAAAAATCTCTAGAGAAAAGTGAGAGAGCTCTTCAGAAAATAATTTTAAGAAAATAGATTAATTTAAGATAATAAAATTCGTTTATAAAAAAATTATTTATACTTTAAATTTTTAATATTAAAATAATTGAGTTTCTTTATTTAAAATGCATTATCAATTCTAAAACAAATTTTATAGACTCTTACTCATTACCATTGATGTGTTAATATGAGAGAAGCAATTAATTAAAAGAGGTTAAATGATATTGTTTAAAATTCACTTTAGTCCTAGCTGAAATAAATATGAAAAATAAAATTAATAAGATTAATGTTACTAAAGCGACTTTAACCTCAATATAACTTTATTAACTTTTTACATTCTAGTTTCAAGTTATAATCGATAAAATCAACTCTATTTGTCTCCATCATTTCTTTTTGTCAACAACGCAAAAATGGTATAAGTGGCACAGGAGGTGCCAGATAACAAAGTCAACAAATATAACAAACTAACAGACAACAAAACTCAGTTTTATGTGTATGAAACATTTTCAATAATATATTGATTCATCCTTACATGTTTCATTTAAAATTTAATTTAAAAATTAATAAAAAAATTAATATCAATTTAGTCGATATTATTTAGAGTTGACTTTTTAAAATTGATGTTAATAAATTAGTGTTTATGATTTTAAAACCAACTATTTGTAAAGAAAATTTAATACTTTGCCTAAGTTAATTTTGGTTGACACTAAATGTTCACTTATTGTAGTGAAGAAATTGTGTGTATCACAACTTCAAAATGAGAATAATCATTATTATGAAAAAACAATGCCTATAAATTCCAAGCATACAATTATATATAAATGAGAGGTTATAAGACGATAATCACGTAACCAATTAAACATGTACATGTTTCTTTTCATTTTTGTGTCAAATTTGTAATTTCGTCTTCCAAATTTACTTTTGTTTTATTTTACTTCTATTAAAAAATGAGTTTTAAGTCTAACTCAGTCTCACAAAACCGGCTTGTAAGGTGAATTTCACTTATATATTATAAATTGGTCTTATTTCTAGTCGAGGTAAGACTTTCAACATACCCCCTTCATGTCGAAATATAAACATCTTGTGCGTGATAGTAAAAATTGGATGGTTTAATAACGATTCGACAACGAGTATTACTTGTGGAAATGTGGAAATTGGGTGGTATTTCCCATAAACATAACATTTTGATTGTATGTTTCTCTCTATCACTTTTACATTAGATTAAATTTGGAATTGACATTAAAGGTTCTATTTTGGTAATAAAAATACTGTTTGCAAAATAATATATGTTATTAAAAGTTAAAAAAGAAAAATTAAATGTTTTCAGAAGTCAATGTTTTGACCAAAGAAATTCATCATATTATAATTATTATAAGTCCCCAATAAATTTATTATAAAAGTATTCATTTATTATGATTTGGTTTATTATATAATTTAAATGTTTTAAGCATATTTATCTATTATATAACTTTTGCTGCACTAAATAAACTTTGGTTTATTATATAAATTAAATATTTTCAGAAGTCAATGTTTTGAAAAAACAAAATCAATCAATTTATAATTATTATAAGTCCCAAATAAATTTAATGTTAAGTTTTAATTTATTATGATTTGGTTTATTATATAATTTATATGTTTAAAGCATATTTATCCATTATATAACTTTTGCTGCACTAGATAAATATTTATGATGTACATTTCATCACTCTACAATAATATTTATGATTTATAATTATTACATTAAATAAACATTTATGATGCATTTTGTATAGTTTTAAGGTATTAATTTGCGAATAATTTTTTTTGCTATTTAAACCCCATAACCTATGCTTTGTTTTCTCATATTACATGCATATTGCTCTGTCAACTTCATTATTCCTAAACATGCAGAGACTAATAATCACTTGTGTTTTGATTCCTTTCTTTGTTTCACCATGTTTTTGTAAGAGGTTCTTGATGGCATCTTCCAACACATACAATGTGATTGATTATGGTGCCAAAGGAGATGGCGAAACTGATGACTCCCAGGTATATATTTTCGTTGTTTCTCTTCTTTCTTTCATTTTTATTTGAAAAAATTATTTAATTTTTCTATTTTCAAAATTAATTAATCGGTTTAAACCTTTTTTGGTCCCTAAGTTAAGTTTTAATGTTCAGTTTACTTCCCGCTTTTAAAAATGTCAACCTTTAGTCCTGTCATGAGGACTGATTTGATACATTTTTCATATCATAGGGACTAAAGGTTGACATTTTTAAAATCAGGAACTTAATTGAACATCAGAACTTAACTTAGGGACCAAAAAAGGGTTTAAACCTTAATTAATCACTATGTTGGGAATAAAATTTGGAAGTGAAATTATTTTAGATTTAAATTATAGAAATTTTATAATTTATTTATTTAAAAAAATTGTAATTAAGTGAATCAGTGAACCAACTTGTTTACCCACCAACCCGTGATGGATCGAGCTGTGTTCAAATTTTTCTGGCTCGCTAATAAACGAATCGGGTTGGATTGACTTATTAAGTGACTAACCCGTGATGAACTGGGTCAGGTCAAGCCAAGTGACCCGTTTTGACAGCTATATATATATATATATATATATATATATATATATATATATATATATATATATATATATATATTTGGTAGTTTTGTACACAATTTATATAAGTTTAGGCGAATTATGAACTTTCGGTTTTGAAATGATAACAGGCATTCTTAAGTGCTTGGAAAAAGGCTTGTTCGACAGAAGGTGAATCAAGCCTAGTTATACCATCAAACGGAGTATTTTTACTGAAGAAGAACATAATCTTGAAGGGTCCTTGCCAAGCCAAAAACATTCAAATTCAGGTATAGCATGTTCAGTTTATTATTCAACTTTTAATCATACTCTGATTTCTTCATATTTAAATTAAACCCTAATCTATGATACGATGTTATGTAAAGTCCATGAGTAGTTATAATCCATAATTTAAACTATGTAAATGAATTAAATTAAATGGAAACTGTTGAAAAAAAAAAACTACTTGAAATAATTAATTATTTTCTATTTTAATTGATAGTAGATATTCAATATCAATATTAATGTTAATAGATGCTCAAAAGAGTAATAAAATAAAAATAGTCCATTTGAAAGATGAGTTGTGGTTTCTTAGTAGGTTTTATAAATACTTAAATGTTATAGTCAATTATTTCATTAATTTTCCCAGTAGGGATTTATAATGATGTTAACATAATTTAATGTTAAACTATTTATAAAGGTAAAAAATAAAATAATTAACTAACTATTTTTAAATTATTATATTTCAAAAAAAAAACCTGAACATTTATTTTCATATTATAAAATTTATTAACAGTACTTGGAATAAATTAAAGTATATAAAATTTAAATAAAAATACAATATTATTAATTTCAAATAATTAAGATGAATAATGTGTATAGACTCACAACTTAAAATAACTCTCAATCCATAGAATGCATTAAATAATTATATATGCATAAATATATCATATGACTATATAATATATAACATAAAACTATACTTTTTAGTTGTACAAAAGTATATTAGTGTGCTAATGAATGCTGAAATGAGTACTATTTTGGTCCAGGCTTTTTAATACTTTTCAGTAAAGAAATTTTAATGATCTTAAAATTTCAAATTTTACACAATTAAATAATTTTACTGATATCGCAAACAATTTTTTTTTTTATATATATAATATTAGTTTAAAACCAAATTTTTTAAAAATTATAAAAATGCATGAAAGTATATAAATTGAAAACAGACTAATGAAATACAATATTTTTAAAAATAATTCTTTACTTTTCATAGCTTATAATACAAGATCCTAATACATATACAAATGAGTCCTTCCTTCCATTTTTTTTTTCAAGAATTTCTTACAATAAACTAAATATTCCTTATTTTGTTTATTAATTTTTCAACACTTGCAGCTTCAAGGAAAAATAATTGTAGCAAGCCAGGATGCATGGCTAGGTGATAAATCTTCGATAATTTGGATCTCAAACGTGAATGGTCTCACGATCGATGGAACTGGAGGATTAATCGATGGCCTCGGTTCTTCTTGGTGGACATGCAAAAACTGTCAACGACCATCGGTTAGATCATTATATACTTGATTTTTTCATAAGGGTTTGCAATAAAAAAACATGCTGCTTATTCTTGATGAACTCATAGATGTTTCTTTGAAAACTACTTATTAAAAAATTTGAAAATAATAAAAAGTTTTAGTCTAACTTAATTTTATAAATCACTGTCACTCACAAAATAAATATATATACATAAGACTAGATATTAATACATTGTTCAATAACAATAATAGAATAATAGATTTGACAAATAATAAATTACGTTAAAATAAATTTTAACTCGGACTCCAATATAATATTAAGTATATTTTGTATCTAAACTCCGTTGAAAGTTTTGTATCAATTAGAGATAAAACTAATTTATAATATATATAAGTGGGTGCAAATTTCACTTTACAAACTGATTTTATGAGGTTGAGTTAGATTTAAAGTTCACTTCTTACCATAATATATGCGAAAGCTATGTCTGTAAACCTTACCTTACGTACCTGTTTTGTGGGTGTTTTATGGGTCTAACTTAGACTTAAATTCACTTCTTAACACACTCAATCTTACAACATCAACTTATAAGCAATTTGGATGGTGCAGGTCCTTGCTTTCAATTCATGCAATGGTCTCATTGTTAGTTCCTTGAGCATCACAAATAGTCCACATGCTCACATTACCATAAATGGTTGTGAGGGTGCCACATTCTCCAATATTAACATTAAATCTCCCGGTGATAGCCCTAACACCGATGGAATCGACATTTCTTCTTCCAAAAGAATCTTGGTAAAAGATTCCAACATAGCTACTGGTAAACCAAATTTTCATCTTATGTACTTAATCAAATTTCAGTAGAATTGTAAAGGAATTACTACATCTGCAACTTTCATTTATGTTGTCTTTCTACACAGGTGATGACTGTATTGCAATCATAGGTGACTCTTCTGACATTAATGCCACTGGAATTGCCTGTGGACCAGGCCATGGAATAAGGTTTATATATATTAGCAACCATATCTTCAAATCTAAATATTTGATGAAATTATATGAAAATGATAGATGAACATGACATTGATCTATAAAATTTTCCTTCATTGAATTAATCAGCATTGGAAGCTTGGGTAAAAACAATGGCCATGACAAAGTGGAACAAGTTTATGTATATGATTGCAGCTTCACGAATACTCAAAATGGAGCAAGAATCAAGACATTTAAGGTATTTAAAGGGTGGCAGTAACATTGTTCTTCAAATCAAACCATGCTATATATATGTTTTCTGATAAGAGAGTAATGATTCAGAAGAATGCAACAAAAAATATCTTATATGTTGTCGTTTTCTTACAGAATGGACCAGGTTATGCCAGAAACATCACTTATGAGAAAATTACATTAACACAAACATACCACCCAATACTTATAGATCAAAACTACGTCGGTGTAGAGGTATATTCACTTTACTTTCATATTACTATATATATTTGTAATATCATATTCGTATCGTATTTCACTAAAATTCAGTTGATTTCTGATCTCATATTTGTATCGTTCAAAATTACTCATTTGACTGCATCTTGGTTTGTCAATCTCATTTCATTGCATATATACATATATATATAAATGTTTCACTGAATTTGGCGTGATTAGAGTGAAGGAGGAGTTGAAGTGAGTGGGGTGACATTTCGAGGGTTTCAAGGAACATCAGCAGATGACAAAGCTATTACCTTAGCTTGCGGTTCAAAAGGTTGTTTCGACATTGTGTTGGATCAAGTTGACATTAAATCTTCCAAAGCAGGAAAACCAGCAGCTTGTTCTTGCAGTAATGCCCATGGAAGAGCTACATCCACAGTTCCAAATTGTTACTCCTTATCTTAATGAAGTAACAATGTTACCCCACACATGTATACGGGAAATGATGTATCAAGAGCAAGATTTTTGTTTTTTTTTTTCTTTTTTGGTAATGAACAATAAGTATTGTTGTTTTTCTGGAAAAGGAGGAATACAAGTTTCTTTATGAATGTTACTGTGACTCATTGTCATTAATTTAGTTATAGAACTCAGCACAAACCGCATTATTAGAAGGAATTTCCTCTTTAGACTCGTTAGCATAATTAATCCATAAACAATGATATTTTGGCATCCAAAATTATTTTTTTAAACAACATAAAAATTCCTATAGAAACATCAAGAACCATGCAAATACCTTCTAGTGGTGTAAGAGGTGGTTCTCAAGTGGTCTGACCTTGCTTTTATACCAATTTCTAAGGTTCACTAAGTGATTTCTCCTCCTCCTGTACCATATCCCCAGCATTTGGAAACCAAAATTAGAGGTATTTTCATCAACAACTCTGTCATTTGGAACCTCTCCCATAATAGAGAAATCTTGAAGTGTACAAGGCACTTCATTATATCACTATTCTCAATAATTGTTATTTAAAAAAAAAAAAAATCCAACCTAACAGGTTCAGAAAAATTATGATGAAGAAAATTATCAACCTATCCTTCCTTTGTTAGGGAAAATATTTCTGTTTAACCATCTGAAGATCCTTATCATTATGAACAACCTTCTCTTGTCCAGCAAGTTGAATTTTCTCCAAATTGTTTCTCCTACAGTTATGTGTTGGGAATGTAAGTGCGAGTCCAAAGTCTCACATTGGATAAAAGTGAGAAAATAAAGCACTATATAAAGATGAAAGACCCGTTAACCCATTGGCTTAAGGTTTTGGGTAGAGAGTGGTGTCAATCCTTTATATGGTTGGGCTCATATTTCATTGGTGTTTGTATCTCCCCGGTGAACCTCCTCCTTGATAGACCCAATAGTGGTATCAGAACTGATGGTTGGACTCATATCTCATTGATGTTTGTATCTCCCCGGTGAACCTCCTCCTTGATAGACCCAACATTATGAAAATAAGAATTATATTTTAAATATAACTCAAATTATAAAATCTTTTTGTAAGGTGATGTTTGTACCAACTTATATATTTTGAAATGGTCTTATCATATCTCATTGATGTTTGTATCTCCCCGGTGAACCTCCTCCTTGATAGACCCAACATTATGAAAATAAGAATTATATTTTAAATATAACTCAAATTATAAAATCTTTTTGTAAGGTGATGTTTGTACCAACTTATATATTTTGAAATGGTCTTATCTCTAGTTAATGTGAGACTTTTAACACATCCTCACATCGAGGTATATACATATCGAGTGTGAGACTATAGACATTAATGGGTGGTTTGATAGTGGGTGGAAAATTAGACCCAATAAACATCAAATTTCGATACAATAGGCTCTAATTAATGACTCTGATACCATGCTAAAAAGTATATTTTAAGTTTTACTCAACCCTACAAAATCGGCTTCTAAGGTAAGGTTTCTACCTAGCTACATTAATGTGAAATTTCCAACCATGTCCACTAAAATCCTTGCAAAATACCCTTCGATTATTTAAGGTCGTTGTTCAAAGAAAGGGTGTTCCAACAGCTTTAGCAACAAAAATAGATAGATTTTGATGAACAAAATCTTTAGTTAAGCAAAGACCCTAAACCTCTTAAAGCAAGTTCCAAGAACCAATTTCCTCAAGTTTTCCAAATATGAAAAAGCAAACTCATACAACCCTTTATCAAGAGGAATAACTTTCTAAGATCATCCTAACCTTTTGTTTCGATAAGGAATTTTAAGAGAGTAATTATTATTATTTTTTTTTTTGAATTTGAAATGCTTTATGACAAAATATGTTGTTTTGTATAAGAAATTTTGAAAGAAATAGAAATTTTAGAATTTCATTAGAGTAATTACATTACTTAAAATGGAATAATTTCTAATTCTACTAAAAAGTAATAATTTGAAATTTTTTCTACTCTCAAATTCAAATTTTGTTCAACTTAAAGTTTAGGTCAATTCGACTCAACCCAACTTAATTTGATTTGACCCAACTCCACTTAGTCAAACTTGACATAATTTCTTTTTGTCTCAATGACTCCAACCTAACCTAATCTCAACTAAAGTTAGACTTGATCGAACTTGACCTGACATAGGCCTAGCCCAACGTATTTAAGGGTGACAGTAACATTGATCTTTAAATCAAACCCTGCTATTATGTTTTCTAGTAAAAGAGTAACGATTCAGACAAATGCAACAAAGAATATTTGATATGTTGTCATTTTCTTACAAGGTATATATAATTTGATACACTGTCATTGACACTATCAAATTACTACTACTTAACAAGACAACTTTATTATTGTCAAGTTAGTAGTTAACAAACTTGATTCTTATGAAAGAATACACTAGTACAAAAACCGCATACAACATTGATGCTTTTGGGCTTTTAACAGCGAAATCGAGACCGACGTCATATCGAAAAATGTTAAAGTAACGTTGAATTATAGAGACCGACGTTAACTTTTTGCAGAACAAGTCAGCTAGTACAAAAAGTCGACGTCTAATATGCGACTAAATGCACAATACCCAGTTGAATGTAAAGGAGGATATGACATCTACTGAAAAGGCGATGAGACATAAAACTGATGTTGAAGCAAATGACTCTTTAGGATTTATTTATTTTGGATTAGATGTCTACTTTTTCTTAAGCGGACGTCATATGATTACTAGGTCATTTCTTTCTAGACGGAGGCTTGCATTTTTAAACAACGTTGAGCGATTGAATTTATTTACACAATGTCACCGACCATTGTTAACGTTGGTTGTTCTATTATTGGACATTGAATGTGTGACGTTATACGCAGTTTTTGTACTAGTGATAAGAAAGGTTAGTAAGACACAATGCAATGCTAAAAAGATAAAAGTAAAAGTCTATCATAATAAAATTAATATTGAAGATTAATGTAAATGTGAAATAACATATAAAAGACTTTAAAACAATTATAATAAAAATAGGATAATTCCACTATTTTTCCAAAATAAATTCATCTTCGGTTAATCACATATATTATTTTTTATTTTAAATTAATTAAAGTACATTCTTAAGGATAATTCCACTATTTTTCCAAAATAAATTCATCTTCGGTTAATCACATATATTATTTTTTATTTTAAATTAATTAAAGTACATTCTTAATTAATTTGATGGTGATCATGCAGTTAATCAAAGTACATTCTCAATCAAATGCAAGACCTTTTTAGATTATTCACAATAAATTCAACCACAGTACATTCTCAATTCAATCCTATGATGTTTAATCATATCTATTCTTTTATCTCTTAACCAAGTTAAAAGTTAATTAATCAAAATACATTATTGACTAATTATTGTTAAAGCTTTTACTACTAAACAAAATACATCCTCAATTGATAGGAAAAACTCATTCAATTATATGAAAGTTTCTATATTCAATAAAAGTACATTCTCAATTAAAATTATCAATATACATGTAGATTAAAATATTTTGCTAATTAGCTACGTTATAAAACCATTATTTTTGACGTGATTGAGAGATAGAAAATATAAAAAAAAGATAATTCAAATCAATAATCAAAATAACAAAAAGATTATTTCAATCTAATATCAAAATCCATACTAAACTTAGAGTGAAATACTCTTAGAAGGTTAGTCTTCCATAAATAGAGTAAAATATATTATAAAATTAAAAGTAAGAGAATGAAAGATATGGTGGATAACTGCTTCGAAACCAGAGTTGTCAAATGTCCCTTCTACTTTGCCTTGACCTCTTTGTATAAAACTTGATTGAATATAAATTCTGAGTTTTTTTTATGATATGTTTTATTTAATAATCTAATATCTTCCAAAAATTTAATATATATATATATATATATATATATATATATATATATTTTTTCTAATTTACGTAAGGATTTTTTAGTTGGTACATTCTAACATTACAAAAAATGTCCCTTTTTAAAAAACTAACTTTAAATTAAGGTATTTTAATAAATTTAAAATTTAATTTAAAATAAAAAATAAAAATTATTTATTTGTTATATGATTGATCCACATATATGGATATTTATTACCTTTTATTTTATTTTTTATTTTAAAAAACAACTACTTTTATCCATCTACACGTGAACCAATTATATAACAATTAAATACTTTTTATTTTTTTATTTTAAATTAAATTTTAAAATTATTAAAATACTTTTGAATTTACCGTTAGTTTTTTTAATAAAAATTTTTTTGTAACCTAAAATTTAGTACACTCTGTTAAAATGTACCAATTAATATATATATATATATATATATATATATATATATATATTTAATTATGTAAAGAACAATCCATCTTTAAGCTAATCTTATTTGAAGGCCTTCATCCTATTCCGCCAGTTTTCGACATATAAACTCGTCTTTTCTACTGCAAATCAAAATAGGGGGTGGTCGTGGCAATCATAGAAGCAAAATAAATGTTCAAAACTTACGTCCTTTTAGAATTTCTTAGAATGTTTTTTCATCTAGTTAAGCACATAATTACAAATTTCAATGTGAAATATGTGACAAGAATGGTCATACAACCCTTAATTGTGGGGATTAGTATATAATAACTGCTAATTCATCTCAATTTTTCCAACGGTTTCAGATGACAGTTAACCGTAAATGAAAAAATTAGTATATTTGGTGATAAATTTTTTATTTTGTGTCAGTTTTAAATGTCAGTATTTCTATATATATGACAGTTTAAAAAAACGTGATAAATATTTTTCATCACAAATATAATATGACAATTTTAATAATAATATTACAACATTCATCATTTATTTGGAATTCTCTCTTATAAGAGACAACAACAAAGTCGATATATTGAAAGTAGGCATAAGAAGTTATGCACACACCAAACTATGTAAAGTGTGTTTGGGATATAAAATCCATTTTTGGACCTCCAATCCTCTGTCTAAGTTTAAGTTTTCATGAAATTTGACACTCTTAAAGTAGGCAATACTTGACAACCCTTATTTTTATGTAATCCATTGTATTTTATGTAATCCATGAAACATTTTAAGCAGAAAATAGTACACACAGGGTATCCTGGACTGTTTTTTAACCATAACTCTGTTTCTTAAATATACACATTGCTAACCAACTTCAAAAGAGAATAACGATAATACGACCTTTAAAAAGACAAAAATTTCATGTGTGAAGAAAATGGTGAGGAGAACCTGAGCAACCTGAGGAACCAGACGACAAATGTAAGCATATGAGAATTGCTGCATTGGTATATTTGTCTTTCCACTTATATCTTTACTTCTTTGTCATCAACTTTTATGGATTTAATATGAACAATCTTTTTCCAGTCTTCACCTTCTTGTTTCTTGCACCGCTGTTTGAGCAACGGACAACCTTCAATTTCGAGTATTAAAATGGATTTGGGCAGACCCTCCTCTGGCAAGCATTGGAGTATAGGATGTCAGTGCAGCTATGGTGAGAAGGTGCAGAGGAGCAAACGTGTATATCAGAGAGTTAGAGAAAGAGCGAGAAGTGAAAACTGAAAACTGAGTATATTGTATTATTCAAAGAAGTAATACAAAGCCGAGTATTTAAAGAGTACAGGGAGACTGACTTTAAGTCAGTTAGTAGTTACGTTTATAACAACATACCCCCCTAAACATAACTACTAAAGAAAAGGCTTTACGTTCAGCAGACTTCTCAAAGCTTCAAATATGTTCTGTCTTAGGGGTTTAGTAAAAATGTCAGCAACTTGCGTTTCAGTGGGACAGTACAATAGTTCAATTTTCCCTTGATTAACCAGATCCCTTAAGAAATGAAACTTTGTTGAAATATGTTTGCTTCTCCCGTGAAACATCGGGTTCTTGGACAAGCTTATGGCAAATTTGTTATCCACCATCAACTGCATAGGCTTTCTGCATTGAATCTTCAAGTCTCCAAGAAGTGATTCCAACCAGATGCACTGACAAGCTGTTTCCGCAGATGCTATATATTCTGCTTCACATGTTGAAAGTGCTACAATACTTTGCTTCCTGGAACACCATGAAATAGGTGCCCCTTCATACCGAATGAAATAGCCAAATGTGCTTCTCCTATCAACTTTGTCTCCACTCCAATCTGAATCGCACCACACTTCTAATATACCCTTTGTGCTGCGTGAATCTTTCGGGAACAGAAGACCATAACTTGCTGTCCCCTTCAAATATCTCAAAACGTGTTTTGCTGCTCCCATATGTGAAGTTCTAGGTTCGTTCATTAACCTGCTCAATAAGCCGACACCATAGCTTATATCAGGCCTATTGTTGCAGATGTATCTCAAGGATCCGACAATTTGCTTATATAGAGAGGCATCTACCCGTTCTTCTTCTGGTTGATCTGCGAGCTTCAAGTTTGCTATGTGATAAGTGTGAAAATGAGTTATTTTTACACTTATAAATGATCTCAATTTTATAATTATTCATGTTATTACTCAGTGAAAAGTTGTAATAGGAAGTAGATTGTTTCGTAAAATATTGTTCATGAAAAGATGTATAAATGGGAAGTTGTCAGCCAATTCTCGCAGAGCGCAAGCAAATTAGAAGAGCCAGAAAAACAAAATTCGCAGAGCGCACCCATACTGTGCGCTAAGCGAATTATTTCATAAAAGAGGGCAGAAATTTAATATTCGCATAGCGCACCAAATAATGTGCGCTTAGCGAATTGCTCAAGAATACAAAATTAAAATTCACAGAGCGCACCAGACTATGTGCGCTAAGCGAATGACAGCAGTTGAAGAGCAACCAGAAAATGAAATTCGCACAGCGAATCTGCCTCTGTGCGCTGAGCGAATGGTGAAAGTTAATGAAAATTAACTGGTTCTTAAAGAGACGTGAGAGACAGACAGAAACTATCTCCTGACACGAAAAATAGAAAAACGCTCTGGGAAACTGGAGAAGACCATCAGGAGACCCTTCAAGACATCAAGACTTCACTTTCTGCAAGGAATTGTTGTAAAGAGTATGTTTTCGATGTCTAGGAGAGGCTAATTTTTCTGTTCATTGGAATTGGTTGTATGACGATACATTAATGTAAATTTCCTGTGCAATATATGTCTCTGTTCTTGTTCTTTTCTTGACTTGCTTTAGATTATACGGAAGTATAATTCTTTTTAAAGGTTCTTTTGTATTGGGAAGTATTTTTAGAACCAGAAACGTAAGAAAAGAAACTAAAAGGAACGATGCTAGGAATAGCTTCTGTAATTTTGGTCATTCTAAACATCTGATTTTAATGCAAAATTATCTGTTGAATTAATTAAGAAATTAATAATTTAATAGATAATTTTAGAACTTGCTTTAAGGAATTAAATCAAAATACGCTTATGTGAATGCTTGAACAGAGAACGTATTTTATCCAGGATGTTACTGTAATGTTAGTCAAAGACTAATTCCTAGCACACGAACTGTTGATAAAATACAAAAAAAAAATAGTTTCTTGCATTGTTTTGTGTATTTTGATGTCTAATTGAGTTATAAAAGGAAGAATTGTCGTGTTGCACAAGTCCCTTGGGAGAACGATACTTTACTTATTCACTGTATTACTTGTAACGATTTGGTATACTTGCCAAAAAGTTATCACTATGACAGGTATTGAAACACTGTTGCAATTACTCATGTTGAAACGCTTCAAGACTTCATTTATATATCTTCTCTGATGCAAAATGACTCCATTTGCTGTTTCAACAAATTCAAATCCGAGGAAGTGATTCAGTTTGCCTAGGTCTGTTATATCAAATTCTTCCTTCATCCTTTCCTTGAATGCGTCAATTTCTTCCTCTGAATCTCCAGTAACAAGAAGATCATCTACGTAGAGACACACTAGAAGCTTGTTCTGCAAGTCAATGATCTTTACGTAAATGCCAAATTCAACAGAGCTTTTCCGAAATCCCAGCTTGAGTAATAACGCATTAATATGGTTATTCCAAGCCCTTGGTGCTTGCTTAAGCCCGTATAGTGCCTTGTTAAGCCTGTACACCTTTTGCTCTTCACCTTTCTTCTCAAAACCAGGTGGTTGTCTTACATAGACTTCTTCCTCTAGAGGCCCATTTAGAAACGCTGACTTGACGTCCAACTGTTGAATTTTCCAGCTATTGAAGACAGCAACTGCTACCACAAGTCTTACTGTCTCAAGCCTTGCAACTGGCGCATAGACATTCGTATAGTCTACATCTTGCTGCTGCAGAAACCCCTTTGCAACGAGTCTGGCCTTTAGCTTAGCAATCTCACCATTTGGCTTATACTTTGTTTTGAAGACCCATTTTACCTCAATTGCTCGCTTATGCTGAGGTAATTCAACCATGTTCCATGTTTTGTTCCTCTCGATGGACCTTAATTCTTCAATCATTGCTTCCTTCCACTCTTTCATGTCAATGGCTTGTCTCCAAGTGATAGGCTCTGCATCTGCCAAGAATGCAAAATGAACCAAGTCTCCAGAATCCAATACTTCACTGTCTACAAACACTTCGTGTCCTGACAACCTCGTTGAAGGAAATCTAGTTCTCTGTGATCTCCTACTACTGTTTTCATTGTCTTCAGCTACTTGTTTTTCTTTATCATGGCTGTCTTCTAGAATACCCTGCACAACGTCTGGTTCTGTTTCTATATTCTGCCAGTCAAACGTGCTTTCTTCATCTACTAAAACATCTCTGCTTACAATTATCTCATTTTTCCTTGGACTAAACATTCTATATGCGCTTGTTGGATGATACCCGACGAGGATAAGCTGCTCACTTCTATCATCTAACTTCTTCCTTCTTTCATCTGGTGTGTTTTTATAACATACAGATCCAAAAATACGCAGATTCTTCACTGTGGGTTTTACTCCTGACCAAGCTTCCTCTGGAGTACAGTTGGACAATGACCTGGTTGGGCTCCTATTCAACAAATGAGCTGCAGTAGAAACAGCTTCTCCCCACAAACAGTGTGGCAACTTTTTCGCTTTGAGCATGCATCTTGTCATATCGAGCAACATTCGATTTCGTCTTTCAGCAAGACCGTTGTGTTGGGGTGTATACGGTGCTACGACTTTATGCGTGATACCTTTGCCAATGCAAAACTCATCATTTCAAGTGAGTTAAATTCTCCTCCGCCATCTGTTCGAAAAATTCTGATCTGCAAACCGGACTCTCTCTCCACCAAAGCACAAAATTTAACAAAGTATGAGTATACGTTCTTCTTCTCCTTAATCAAGTAAACCCATATCTTCCTAGTCCACTCATCTACAAAGAGCAAGAAGTATTTATTACCTCTTATTGTCTCCACATTGAATGGGTCGCACACGTCTGAGTAAATGACAGCAAGGGGTTGTTTTGCTCTCTTATACATGGTTTGCTTGAACTTTGATCTGGTTTGCTTCCCAACAGCACATCCTTCACATATTTTGCTGGGAATTTGTATGTCAGGAGCTCCTTTTACAAGGTTCTTACTCTTCAGCAGCTTTAGACTTCTAAAGTTCAGATGCCCGAACCGGTAATGCCATAGCCAAGCGTCTTCCCTAAAATCAACAGCATTCAAACATTGAACAGCATTAGCATTAAGATTTACCTTAAAGGTTCGGTTTTTTGCAAGTGGAGCTCTAAGAACAAGCCATTGTCTTTCATCGAAGACATCTATGTGTTTTTGACGCATTGTCATAGTATAACCCTTTTCCAGCAACTGCCCTAAACTCAACAAATTGCTTTTCATATTTGGAACATATAACACGTTATTCATGTAGGCAGGTTGTCCATCCTTTCTCTTAATCAAAATTCTTCCAGCTCCTTCAGCCATGATCACACTGTCATCTGCGAATCGCACGATACTTTTGATACTTGGATCCAGGTCTAATAGCATATCCTTCTTCCCGGTCATATGATTGGAACAACCTGTGTCAAGGTACTAGCAGGATTCGTCTTCAACACGGTTCGCTTTATCAGCAAAGGACACACATTCAGTCTTGCCACATTTGTCCCATGCAGAATCACCATTCTTATATTTGTTACACGTGTTGTTACATGCAGAATCACTGGTTTCGTACTCACTACACCTGTTATTACTGCATGCAGAATTACTCACCTTGTATTTGTCTTCAATACACTCGACTGTGCTCATTAGTAACACGTGGTCAGAGTCAGAGTTATCAGCATCTTGTGCAAGATTAACCTCCTCTTTGCCTTTATCCTTCTTTACATCCTCGTTATGCCAACATTCACTTGCATAATGTCCGAATTTACTGCATGTAAAACATTGTATATTTCTTTTGTCTATTTTACCTCTTCCTCGTCCTCTTGGAGGTCTTCCGCCTCTCTTGCTTCCGTTCTTGTTTTCACCGTTTTCATCTTCATCGTTGTGGTATGAAACACTTGAGTTTCTTCCTCCTGTTCGACCTCCACGAGCGCGGCCTCTGCCTCTTCCATTCTCACGTCCTCTAGATTTGTAACTGCTCTTGGCCTGTAGAGCTTGGTTTGTTCCTAGACCCATTTCTTTCTCTGTATTTCTCCTTTCAATTAATCTCTGTTCGTGTGCTTCTAGTGAATTTTGTAGCTCCTCTATCTTCATTTCCTCAAGATTCTTGCTCTCTTCTATCGCAACAACGATATGATCAAACTGGGGTGTCAAGGTTCTGAGAATCTTCTGAATTAATTTCCTGTCTTTCACAACTTTGTCGCAGGATCTCATCGCATTTACAACAACTTGAATCCTTCCAATGTATTCAACAATGGTTTCTTGGTTGTTCATACAAAGAAGTTCGTATTGACGCTGCAAGGATTGTAAACGAACCTTCTTTACCTTGCCAGAATTACCGTATCCCTCCTGCAAGATATCCCATGCTTCTTTTGCTGTTTTCGCTTTCGAAATCTTCTGAAAAATGGCAGCCGATACACACTGATGTATAAGCATTCGTGCCTTGCAGTCTAAACGTTTATTTTCTTTGTATCACTTTGTTTCTTCAGAGTCGCCTTTCGCAGATTCAACCTTTGCTGGCTCTTTGAAGCCCTTTCTTACGATCTCGTCAACTTCTTGATAGCCAAGAATGGCTTCCATTTTGACACACGAGTCGTCAAACCCTTTTCCGTCGAACACGGGAAAGTTGTTGTGCACTACGCCGGCCATCTAATCTCCCAGTTTCGAACCTTGCTCTGTGATACCACTGTCAGTGCAGCTATGGTGTGCAGAGGAGCAAACGTGTATATCAGAGAGTTAGAGAAAGAGCGAGAAGTGAAAACTGAAAACTGAGTATATTTTATTATTCAAAGAAGTAATACAAAGCCGAGTATTTAAAGAGTACAGGGAGGGAGACTGACTTTAAGTCAGTAAGTAGTTACGTTTATAACAACATAGGACAGTTACGAAGACTCAATTGCTTAAGAGAGGAGAGGTGACAGAGACCCCTGTAGTCCAGTTTCTTAAGATTTGGACACTTATATATCTCTAGTTTAACAAGAGAAAGTGGGAGCAAACCTTCACCCGGAAAACACTCCAAATCCACTTTGCTAATATGCAAGTCTTTTAAGGAAGGGTTGGTTCCCCAAGCGCCCTTTAGGGAGGCCACAACTTTGGAGCAATTCACGAGATACAAGAGTTTTACATTTGATGGCAAACATTCTTCGGACAACTCCAGCGCTGGACAATTGCGTATGTACAGAAGATTAAGAGATGGAAGAAGGGCAGACATGCATTTAGGCATTGACTTCAATTTCTTCAATCCTCTAATATTAAATGACGCTAGCTGAGGTGCAAATAATCCTTCATTTGGAAATGATTCAAATTCAGAGCATTCTTCAATCCTCAAATGCTTCAAATGACAAAGTTTGTCTGGCAATTGCCCTTTCAGCTTGGCACAATTTGTCAAAAAAAGACTTTGAAGACTTGGAAAAGCACCCGTCATGCACTGCCATTCTTCCCATTCCTTCATATCCTTAAACCTCAACGTTTTCAAGGATTCAAATGCACAAGAGCTATTCCCGTAGAAATCAGCATCTATCCTTCCTATCCAATCAAGGCCATCAATTGTCAACTCCTCTAGAAATGTCAAAAGTCCAAGGGAAGGCAACCGTAGGCAATGCTTACAGTTTTTCAAGGTTAAGGACACCAGATTCAATAGAGAATTATTGGATAACCAAAGGGAGAATTGTGTGCCACCATAGCCATCGATTGACAAGTGTTTCAAATGTCTGGAAGGTTGCAGATTCTCAAGTACTTCTCTTTCTTTTACTGAATCGGCACTATTCCGCTTCAAATTCCATTGTAATCTCAGCGTCACAATATGTGATTTATTCTTCAAATTCGTCCCATTGGGGTTTAAGATATTTTCAAGATTTATAATTGACAGCTGCTCTCCATAAAGATGAAGTTCTCCTAATCGTTGAATACTGAACTCACTACTTTTTCCAACCGCAAACTTGTTTATCCACACGTGAAGATTCTTCAACTCTCCGAAACGGTGTGGAACCTTTGTTAAAGTAGTTTCCATAAGTTCAAGGCGGCGCAAATTGGTGAGCTCATGCAAAGTCAAGGGCAGCTCCTTCAATTTGAAACAAAAGTTTAGTTTCAATTCTTGCAAGTTATAAAGTGAACAGGTTCAGTTAGGAAGTCTCTCTATGCCGGAAAATGAAAAGTCTAACGAACGGAGGTGTATAAGATCGACTATATTCTCATCAAGATTTCTCCCACGAAAGAAGCCCAGAACTTGATGAGAATCGAGTTTGTCAAATAGCACCTGAAGAACAGCACCAAAAAGAGCACCACCAAGTGTTTCGAGGACAGGCATAGTTGAGAAAGAAGTTGCCAAATTGAGGAGAAGAAAGGATTGAGAAAATAGGAAGTGAAGCTAAGTTACGTGAATGAAGGACTGACAAAAGATAACGAGTGAATATTGTGAAAATTGGAAGCATTTACTTCAATAAAGGAAGGAATGATTATTTCCGACAGCAGAAGGTGGGTTTGGTAAGCTGTGCAACATATCAACTTTGTTTTACTTCTTTTTTTCTGTTACTTTAACGAAATTTCTATCAACTTTAGTGAATCAGTCTATTTTAGTGGCTTGCTTTATTAAAGGATTGTGAAAAGAGAGATCTGACAATGTCTTTACTTCAATATCTGTCGTTGACTCTTGTTCACCACATAAATTGAAGTTTCAATACCTGTTTTATATTGCTAGCTCAAATTTATTGAAAAAGTTTAAGCAATTAACAAAATAATAAATCAATGAATATCTTAATATACTAAAATCAAAATTCCTTATTGTTATACAGAAATTTATATTCAAATACTGATGAACGGATAAAATTTAAAACATTAGTACGATTATTTTATTTTAATATATTTATATAATTGAATTTATTCATAAAGTGTAATGAGTTGTTCGAATGAGAAGTTTTTAGTTCGAAACGATTTTTTTTATAAAGCAATTAAGATGTTTTATAACAATTTAAATTTCAATATATAAGAATAAATTTGATTACTTAAAATGATAGAACATCAAAATTTATATAAAAAGTAAGAATTTTAAAATTTTCATAATTCATCATTTTTACACTGTTACTTTTAATCATGAAAGTTAAATCTTCTTTTAGACGGTAGTTGATTAATTGTATTTTTTTTATTATTGTAAGTTAAGGTTTAATGCAATTTTCTCGTAATAAACTTTTATTCAGTTCTTGTTTTTGTGATTTTCTATTTCATTATTTCAATGACAAACCAAAGAAACTTAAAATGAAAAACAATGTGAGGGAATTTTTGGTAATTTTCCCTTTTTTTATTAATTTATAAAATTGTACTATCATCCACTCATAGGAATGCTAGGTTATAGGTCTTTTACACGTTAAAGAATTGTTTCTGAAGTCAATTATTAATTATTGGTTATTTATTCTTCCCCGTTGATTAATAGTTTTCCATTTAAATCCATAGTTTAACATAAATATTGATATTGACTTTTTAAAATTTTTCTATTTTTTTTCTTTCCTGATATCTTTTTTAATTGTAAATCAAATCTGTTTTTTTTTAGCTATTTTTATTGGCTATTTATTTATTATTTTTATCCATTGTTTTTCATATTTCTTTCTTGCATAAGAAATTAACCTTGAAGTATTATGGTATATATTAAGTATTAGTTTTTGAGCAATAAAGAGTGATCCTTCTTTTTTCTTACTAAATTTACAAAGGGTTAAATATGTTTTTATTCCCTATACTTTGAGGCGATTTTGGTTTTAGTCCATCTTTCAAACTAAGGTATAATTTAGTCCTTCAACTTTAGAAAACTCCGGTTTTAGTCCTTTTTACCAAAATTTTATAACTTTATTTGCTGTTTCAAGCACGTTTCATTATAGCATTTGGACTATTTACACTGTTTGACACATTTTTGCTTCAATGTTAACTGAGAAACGCGTTTGAAATAGCAAATAAAGTTAAAAAAATTTGGTAAAAAGAACTAAAACCAGAGTTTTCTAAAGTTGAAGGACTAAATTGTACCTTAGTTTGAAAGAGGGACTAAAACCAAAATCGCCCCAAAGTATAGGGACTAAAAACATATTTAACCCATTTACAAATGATATTACCATTTTCATATTAATAGATGATATTATCATCTCTATTGCTAATCACCTCTCTCATCTCTTCTCTCAATAAATCTTTTACTTTAAAAGACTTTGGTTACATTTTTTTTCTTGGCATATAGAGCTAATAATGACATCTCAAGAAGGCTTCATATATCTCATACCAAGTACAGTGGATTAAAATGGTTCAGTGACGAGTCATTTTAATATTACCATGTCTCAATTCTGAAATAAATGAAAAAAAAAAGATACAATTTCGTTTCATACGACTTTGAATTGCTCACGATGTAATATATGCATTAATAAATTATTGGTAATATTGGTCCAAACTTTTTGAGAGTGACAGAAAAGCTATTTTGTATTGATTTTTAAACTGACATAGAAGTAGGAGATATAAAAAGTATTATACTTTTTATACATTTTCCAAAACTACTATAAAAAATAAAAAAGTTCTTTTTTATATTGGTTTTACAATTGGTACAGAAAGGTCGTTAAAAGGATAAATAAATGTGTATTTCATTCAGACTTTTTATACTGTTTTATTAATCAACTGTATAAAAAATATGACTTTTTATACCCCGGTTAATCTTTCAATAGGTATAAAAATTAATGTTTTATAAATGACTAACGCTTTTAAATAGTATAAATTTTTTATATTAGTTAATGTTCGAATCGGTATAAAAATATAGAAAGTGACTTTCTATATTTATTAATATTAAAATCGGTATAAAAAGTCATGTTTTTTCAAATAGCATGTTTGTATATACTACCTACCATATACAAACTTATAAAAAATTCAAACAGATAAAATTTGAAAGCAGTCCAAATATATTAAAAAGACAAAATAATGACTACTTCCTACTATTTACCTATTTAATAATACTTTCTAACCTCATCGAGCAATAAACAAATCATGTGATATTTACATAAAATATCTAACATAATCTTCTATAAACATCTAAAAGAAACAACGTCAATTGTTTTCAAACTTCGTTTAGGATTCCTTGCTCCATTGGAGATGTGTTATTGAAAATTTATACAATAAACAGTAAATCAACTTATACTGATAAATACTTAAGATGTTGGTTATAAAATGTTGAAATTATCAAATTTCATGAGTCAAAACATTTGTGGATATGATTTTTTGCATGTACCTCATCACATAATATGTGGACTCGAAACTTTATGGTTTACGTGAGAACTACAAGTTAAATTTACAAATATAAATTTTATCATTTACTAGTGCAGAAAGAGCTTTAGACATCAGTTATTTTGGGCTTTTAACGCTACTTCCCGAATCGATATCTTTACGGGTGACATTAATGGGACGTCGTATTTCTGCAGGTGTGACGTCGTTATAGACATCGGTTCAGTGAAACGTACGACGTCTATAAAGACATCAGACACTGCACTAACCGACGTCTAAGGACACTATAGACATCGGTCACTACACATGCGACATTTATAAAACCGTCAAACATTGCTTTAAGCGACATTTAAACAACAGGTTATGCATAACAAGCTTAAGCAAACCAATGTGCTAAAATATTCATCACAATTTTTTTACAGACTTACGAATCAGCCTTCTCTGACCCACATTTAAACTACTAAAATAAACTATTTTAAGATTAATTAAATTAAACTAGTTAATAACTTATTAGTGCTGATAAAGATATTTATATAGAATTTAATCTCTTATTAATGGTATTGCTTTATGACCTATGTTTAATAATTTGTAGATAGGAATTCCTATTAGAAAGTGAGTTTTTAAATACAACTAATCCTACAAAACTGGTTTGTAAGGTGAGATAATTCGATAACGGGTAAAATATAAATGGCTAATAAACAAAAAATATCATTTGGATAGGTTTTAACTATGGTTCTGATATTATGTTAAAATGTGAAGTTTTTAGGTCTAACTTGTTAAGATATGTCAAATATTCTATTAAAGGATATTAGGCAATCAAACATTATGTTAGTTATATTTTAGATATTATTATAATTTGTGCAGATTTGTGCACATGTTTTTCCTTTAATAGATGAAGGATTATAGGATCCTTGTATGTATATATATGGTACTCTATTCTTTGAAATAATACATCAGAATTATTTTTAATCCTTTTAATATGGTATCAAGAGCCAAACACTGATATCCTCTACAGTTTAGGGATCAGTGTTGTTTTTCATTGAATATTTCTGATGGCTTCTTCCGATGACAATCAATCGGAGAAACATGATTCTGGAACTTCCGCTGCTTCCAAGAGTTATATTTCTACTGCTGCCGGATTTGTGACCAAGTCAAGTATATCTAACTCTGCTCTTAATCTTTCTGTTGTTACTAAGGGTAGTGATTGGATAAT
>NC_028359.1:9667046-9675604 GCF_000741045.1 Vigna radiata var. radiata | reverse complement strand
AACTGAGAAACGCGTTTGAAATAGCAAATAAAGTTAAAAAAATTTGGTAAAAAGAACTAAAACCAGAGTTTTCTAAAGTTGAAGGACTAAATTGTACCTTAGTTTGAAAGAGGGACTAAAACCAAAATCGCCCCAAAGTATAGGGACTAAAAACATATTTAACCCATTTACAAATGATATTACCATTTTCATATTAATAGATGATATTATCATCTCTATTGCTAATCACCTCTCTCATCTCTTCTCTCAATAAATCTTTTACTTTAAAAGACTTTGGTTACATTTTTTTTCTTGGCATATAGAGCTAATAATGACATCTCAAGAAGGCTTCATATATCTCATACCAAGTACAGTGGATTAAAATGGTTCAGTGACGAGTCATTTTAATATTACCATGTCTCAATTCTGAAATAAATGAAAAAAAAAAGATACAATTTCGTTTCATACGACTTTGAATTGCTCACGATGTAATATATGCATTAATAAATTATTGGTAATATTGGTCCAAACTTTTTGAGAGTGACAGAAAAGCTATTTTGTATTGATTTTTAAACTGACATAGAAGTAGGAGATATAAAAAGTATTATACTTTTTATACATTTTCCAAAACTACTATAAAAAATAAAAAAGTTCTTTTTTATATTGGTTTTACAATTGGTACAGAAAGGTCGTTAAAAGGATAAATAAATGTGTATTTCATTCAGACTTTTTATACTGTTTTATTAATCAACTGTATAAAAAATATGACTTTTTATACCCCGGTTAATCTTTCAATAGGTATAAAAATTAATGTTTTATAAATGACTAACGCTTTTAAATAGTATAAATTTTTTATATTAGTTAATGTTCGAATCGGTATAAAAATATAGAAAGTGACTTTCTATATTTATTAATATTAAAATCGGTATAAAAAGTCATGTTTTTTCAAATAGCATGTTTGTATATACTACCTACCATATACAAACTTATAAAAAATTCAAACAGATAAAATTTGAAAGCAGTCCAAATATATTAAAAAGACAAAATAATGACTACTTCCTACTATTTACCTATTTAATAATACTTTCTAACCTCATCGAGCAATAAACAAATCATGTGATATTTACATAAAATATCTAACATAATCTTCTATAAACATCTAAAAGAAACAACGTCAATTGTTTTCAAACTTCGTTTAGGATTCCTTGCTCCATTGGAGATGTGTTATTGAAAATTTATACAATAAACAGTAAATCAACTTATACTGATAAATACTTAAGATGTTGGTTATAAAATGTTGAAATTATCAAATTTCATGAGTCAAAACATTTGTGGATATGATTTTTTGCATGTACCTCATCACATAATATGTGGACTCGAAACTTTATGGTTTACGTGAGAACTACAAGTTAAATTTACAAATATAAATTTTATCATTTACTAGTGCAGAAAGAGCTTTAGACATCAGTTATTTTGGGCTTTTAACGCTACTTCCCGAATCGATATCTTTACGGGTGACATTAATGGGACGTCGTATTTCTGCAGGTGTGACGTCGTTATAGACATCGGTTCAGTGAAACGTACGACGTCTATAAAGACATCAGACACTGCACTAACCGACGTCTAAGGACACTATAGACATCGGTCACTACACATGCGACATTTATAAAACCGTCAAACATTGCTTTAAGCGACATTTAAACAACAGGTTATGCATAACAAGCTTAAGCAAACCAATGTGCTAAAATATTCATCACAATTTTTTTACAGACTTACGAATCAGCCTTCTCTGACCCACATTTAAACTACTAAAATAAACTATTTTAAGATTAATTAAATTAAACTAGTTAATAACTTATTAGTGCTGATAAAGATATTTATATAGAATTTAATCTCTTATTAATGGTATTGCTTTATGACCTATGTTTAATAATTTGTAGATAGGAATTCCTATTAGAAAGTGAGTTTTTAAATACAACTAATCCTACAAAACTGGTTTGTAAGGTGAGATAATTCGATAACGGGTAAAATATAAATGGCTAATAAACAAAAAATATCATTTGGATAGGTTTTAACTATGGTTCTGATATTATGTTAAAATGTGAAGTTTTTAGGTCTAACTTGTTAAGATATGTCAAATATTCTATTAAAGGATATTAGGCAATCAAACATTATGTTAGTTATATTTTAGATATTATTATAATTTGTGCAGATTTGTGCACATGTTTTTCCTTTAATAGATGAAGGATTATAGGATCCTTGTATGTATATATATGGTACTCTATTCTTTGAAATAATACATCAGAATTATTTTTAATCCTTTTAATATAACTCAATCTCATAAATTCAGATATTTGCATCTCACTAATATATATTATAATTTAGTTTTATGTCTAGTCGACATTTCCAACAATTGCTTTAAAAAAAAAACGTTTTAATTGGGTATACTTGCTCTTCTTTCCTATACATCTCTCAAGGAAGCCTTGTATATATATTAAACCCATCACATTTGGGTCAGAGAACACAAATCACCATAGTCATCTCTCCAAATGTTAATTTTCCAAAGAAAATTCACACAAAAAAAAGTACGAAAAATTATCCCTGCATAAAACATGCAAAGCCTAATCACTTGCACTTTGATTCTTGCTTTAATTTCAGCATGTTTTGGAAGCAATGACACATCTTATTATAATGTGATTGATTTTGGTGCTGTGGGAGATGGCAAAACAGATGATTCACCAGTAAGTCTCTTTCTGTTTTTTTTTTTCTTTCTAATTTTACCGTCACCAACAGTCCAAAATCTCACATACACGTTCATGGCTGTGAGGATGCTACGTTTTCTCGTATCAATGTCACTGTTCCTGCTGACAGCCCTAACACCGATGGAATTGACGTTTCTTTTTCCAAAAACATCTTCATTCAGGATTCCTCTATGCAAACTGGTAAACCAAAGTTTAAGCTTTTCTTCTCATGAAAATATCAATTTTCAATGTAGTGTATTGAAATTGCTGGTACATCTGCAATTTTAACTTGCATTGTCTTTCGAAACAGGTGATGATTGTATTGCTATTAGTGGTGGCTCCTCTTCAGTCAATGTTACTGGGATTGCTTGTGGACCAGGCCATGGAATAAGGTTTTCTATTTATCCTCAAATGCTTCATTGTATTTTTTATATTAATTAACATCTTTTTTTATTAGAAAGTTTAACATGAATTAACATGAATGAATTAATCAGCATTGGCAGCCTAGGAAAGAGGAAAGACACAGTGGAAGGAGTACATGTAAGAAATTGCAGCTTGACAAAAACTAAATATGGAGCAAGAATCAAAACATTTCCGGTAACTAATATTAGGGTTCAAACATTTTTTTTCATCCAACAACATATATTTTCTATCATTTCCTTCTTCTCAAATATGCAAGCATAACATGTTATATAAATTTAAATATATGACTTACTGAAATATTTATAAAAATTATTTAATGTTTTTTCATTTAATGTGGTTTCAATAGTAATTTAAAAAATTAGATGTATGTTTTTGCAGGTTGGAAATGGTTCTGGATTGCAGCCACCATCTGTATGGATGAGTACCTTCAAATTGAAGCTGTATACCTAAACATGGACAGGACAATGTGTATGCAATTGTAACTGTAGATATCAAATATGTAATGTGAGGTTTTTTAGAATAATACGAGAGATTCAACACTGATAAGTTATGAATAAGTTCATAATTCAGAATCTTAAGCCGGTATGTTTATAGTTACTTTAATAAGAGAGATTCAACACGGATATCTTAATAATGATCTTTTATGATATCAACAAATATATATAACGACAATTGGCGTCACAACTGTTATTAAAAATGAATGAATTGGCACCACAACCATCATTGAAAATGTTTTTTCTTTTAAATATAGAATTTACCATTGAGTTCTATCATAATCCTATCAAAAATTTATACAAACACAACCATTTCCAAACAATTGAAATGATATGAACATACAAAGGCTTACACAATTATCTAATATTCCACCAAATATATATATAAAAGAACTATAAATTAGCTCTAACTTTCAACTACTTTAATTTTTATATCTAACAAGAAAATACTTTGCTCACATTTTTTTGAATATAAAGGCTAATGCTTTTGAATCTATTGGATGTTTGTTAATAAAATTAAGCAAAAGTAAAGTGAAGTTAAAATTAGTATATATGAGAATGATTTTTTTTTCTAACGTTTACTAATGACACTAATACAAAATAGGCGTACAACGTTTAACGTTCAATGTCTGACAACCAAACACCCAACGTTAAAATGATCGGTGACAATATTATAAATAAAATCACACGATTGACGTCAGTTGGCTAGAGGAACAGACGTTAATTGTCTTTTTGAAGTCTGTTGGTGAAAGAAGAGACGTCTTTTAGTATTCAAATTCATAAAAAATTAAAGTGCGAAGATATTTTAAGAGACCCATTAAACGTCGATTGGTTAGAAGAAGAGACGTTAATTTCCTTTTTGAAGTCTGTTGATGAAAGAACAGACGTCTTTTAGTATTCATATTCATAAAAAATTAAGCGCAAAAATATTTAGAGACTCATTAGAAATTTATTGGTCACAAGAACATAGGCTAATTTTCTTTTTGAAGTCAGTTGGTGAAAGAACAAACGTTTTTTAGTGTTTAAATTAAAAAAAATTGAGAGCAAAAATATTTTAAGAGACCCATTAGAAGAAATTAAGTGTGAAAATATTTTAAGAACCCCATTAGAAGTCTGTTAGTGAAAAAAATTAAGCGCGAAAATATTTTAAGAAACCCATTAAACATATGTTGTGAAAAAAATTAAATACAAGAAAGCATTAGTCTTTTGGTAAGAGGAATAAACATTAATTGTTTTTTTAAGTCTGAAAGAATATATATATATATATATATATATATATATATATATATATTAACAATTGTAATTGTCATTTTTCTAATAGAATATTAAATAAAATATGTTATTTACAACTATCATAATTCGAAAATTCTATTTTTATAAATATCCAATTGTATTCATAATATCATAATTTAATAAAATATATTTTTCATAATGACTAATTGAAGATATAACAATAGTATAACAATACACAAAGTTAATTACCCGAAATTTTCATTCTTTGTTTGGTTTAGTATATAAAAAAAAAAGTGGAGTATTTAACATTTACAAAAGTTAAATTATAAAAAAAAAAAATCACAGTACTCTAAAAGTTCTCAGATTTCTCATATTTGCCTGAATTTATAGTGATTTTGCTAATCTATTTCTCCAATTGATCCTCTTTCGTCACATGGGAAGGGAGCATCAGTTGACGCCGGTAATAAATAAAGAATATAAGTTATTTAAATTTAATTTTTACCAAAATAATTCAAAGCAGCAATATAAGAAACGTATAGTTGAAAATAGATACAAGGAAGCTATCTTATAATACAGAGAAAATGAAGATTATATCATTAGAATGATAATATTGTGAGCCAATGTGTTCTACAACTATCTTAGTGCATTGAAAGTGATTACTAACAGAGGGCTACAAGTGACTAAATATAATTTATTCCATTCTACTGGTATTTATTTGGAATTCTCTATTATAAGACAACAACTAAGTTGATATATTTTTAAATTATAATATCAGTCAATAAAACATAAAGAAATTTCCTCATACTAAACTTTGTCAATGAAAGCAATAATTCCACCAAGACATTGTTTAGATATAAGTGTTGGGTTTAAAGTAGATATAGAGGATACAATCTTAGCAAATTCTGAAACAAATATTCCATAAATATTTCAAAACAGAATCCAGCATATAGCAAAAAATAAAAACATGTTAGAAGCTATTGTAAAAAATATCTTAAACACATAAATGATTCACACAGTTAAATTAAATATAAGCAAAAAGAAAAATAGGCATAAAAGAAGTTATGCACACGCCAAACTATATAAAGTGTGTTTGGGATATAAAATCCATTTTTGGACCTAAGTCTAAGTTTTCATGAAATTTGACATTCTTAGTAAGCAGATACTTGACAACGCTGATCGCTTGAACTTTGAAGAAGAACTCCTTCCTCATTTCAAAAGGTATCCTGGACTGTTTTTTAACCATAACTCTGTTTCTTAAGTATAAACATTGCTAACCAACTTCAAAAGAGAATAACGATAATACGACCTTAAAAAGAAAAAAATTTGATATTAAAATATTTGCAGTAAATAAGACTGTATTTGAAATGCTTCAAAGATAGTGAGGAGAATCTGACGAACCAGACGACAAATGTAAGCATATGAGAACTGCTGCATTCGTACACTTTGTCTTTCCACTTATATCTTTACTTCTTGTTAATCAACGCATATGGATTTAATGTGAGCAATCTTTTCCCAGTCTTTACCTTCTTTCTTGCACCGCTGTTTGAGTAACGGACAATCTTCAATTTCGAGTGTTGAAATGGATTTGGGCAGACCCTCCTCTGGCAAGCATTGGAGTCTAGGACAGTTATAAAGAGTCAATATCTGAAGAGAGGAGAGGTGACAGAGACCCCTGTAGTCCAGTTTCTTAAGATTTGGATAATTATCTATCTCTAGTTTAACAAGAGAAAGTGGGAGCAAACCTTTACCCGGAAAACACTCCAAATCCACTTTGCTAATATGTAAGTCTTTTAAGGAAGGGTTGATTCCCCAAGCGCCCTTTAGGGAGGCCACAAGTTTGGAGCAATTCACGAGATACAAGAGTTTTACATTTGATGGCAAACATTCTTCGGACAACTCCAGCGCTGGACAATTGCGTATGTACAGACAATTAAGAGATGGAAGAAGGGCAGACATGCATTTAGGCATTGACTTCAATTTCTCNAATCCNNTAATANNNAATGNCNCTAGCTGAGGTACAAATAATCCTTCATTGGGAAATGATTCAAATTCAGGGCAATGTCGAATCATCAAATACTTCAAATGATTATGAGGGTGCTCCTGCGATATTATCCGTAGATTGTAACAGTGTATTAAAGAAAGCTCGCCGAGTTTTGGGAACAAATCTAGAGGAAAGGTAGTGAGAGAGTCACAACCATGTCCGATATCCAATTCAACAAGGGAATGGTACCAATGGCTAATGGGAATACTGATGCCTGGACCAAAATAAATAACCTGCCTGGGAATCTCTCCGGCCACAGGAATCGGAGCCCCAAGTTGGCGGCAGTTATTTATAAATAGTCTCTTTAAATGACAAAGTATGTTTGGCAATTCTTTTAGCTTGGGACAATTCGTCAGAAAAAGACTTTGAAGACTTGGAAAAGCACCGGTCATGAACTGCCATTCTTCCCATTCCTTCATATCTTTAAAGCTCAACGTTTTCAACGATGCAAATGCAGAAGAGCTATTCCCGTAGAAATCAGCATATATCCTTCCTATCCAATCAAGGCCATCAATTCTCAACTCCTCCAGAAATGTCAAAAGTCCAAGGGAAGGCAACCATAAGCAATATTTACAATTTTTCAAGGTTAAGGACACCAAATTCGATAAAGAATTATTGGATAACCAACGGGGAAATTGTGTGCCACCATAGCCATCTATTGACAAGTGCTTCAAATGTCTGGAAGGTTGCAGATTCTCAAGTACTTCTCTTTCTTTTATTGAATCGTCATCGTTCCGCTCTAAATTCCATTGTAATCTCAAGCTCATAATACGTGTTTTATTCTTCAAATTCATCTCATAGGGATTTGAGATATTTTCAAGATTTTTAATTGAGAACTACTCTGCATGAAGATCAAGTTCTCCTAATTGTTGAATACTGAACTCACTACTTTTGCCAACCTCAAAATTGTCCATCCACACCTGAAGATTCTTCAACTTTCCTAAACGGTGTGGAACCATTGTTAAAGTAGTTCCGATAAGTTCAAGGCGGCGCAAATTGGTGAGCCCATGCAAAGTCAAAGGCAACTCCTTCAATTTGACACAATTGTTTAGTTTCAATTCTTGCAAGTTATAGAGTGAACAGATTGAGTCAGGAAGTCTCTCTATGTCGGTACCCAAAAGGTCTAACGAACGGAGATGTATAAGATTGCCTATAGTGCCAGGCACCTTAATACACCAACGCATTGATAAGACCCGTAAAAACTTAAAGTTGGAGATTAACTCTTCTATTGGCATCTTACAACGCTTCTGAATTGCTATAAATGTCCGTAACCCTTTAGCATCACATAAAGTCGTATAATATTGAATTGGACAGCTTACGTATATGTGACGGGTTTTCCTTGATACTATTTTTTCACCATCAACACCTAACCTGTAGCAGATTTCACCTGAAACATATTTTGCTAAATCATTGAGAAGGTCGTGCATAACAAAATATGTTTCGTTGTACCAAGTTATTTGTTTAAAGAATGACCTTGATACNAGATCATTGAAGTAGTTTTCACCTACTTCTTCNGGAGGCTTGCTTTGTTGAGAGCAATGTACAAAATTTTGAGCCATCCATAACAAAATTAAGCTCTCCTTGTCAAACCTATGGTCTTTGGGGAATAATGCACAATAAGCGAAACATCTCTTGAGATGAGAAGGA
>NC_028359.1:9652350-9666541 GCF_000741045.1 Vigna radiata var. radiata | reverse complement strand
GATCATTGTATACATGTTGAGCAAGTGTGGTCTTACCCATCCCACCCATACCCACAATAGAAAGTATTGACAGCTTATTATCATTAGTGTCAGATCTCAGCCAAGTAAAGATAATTTCTTTGTCCTCATCTCTGCCATAAATAACCTCTTCAGCCACCAACGACGTTGATTCAACTTTTTTCTCTGACACCTTATTACCCAACCCAGATCTTACGCCACTATAAATTTTGAAATCTTTAACAATGTTTTGGTTGAAAAGAGATTCTAGATCATCTAGGAGTGCTATTATCTTGGATTCAAAACTGTGTACCTTGCTAGAACTGTCTGGAATTCAACTTCCAACTTAGTCTTGGAGAATTCATATTCTATTTGCTCCAGCAGATCCTCTGCATCATACAAGACGTCTCTAATCTCATCAAGCCATTCTTTGACCAATGAATTAGTGAACTGCTTTTGTTCTGCATCATCTATCACAGAATTGACGTCCATCAGCTTCCTCTTCAACTTTTTCAGTAGCTTCTCATCAAGATTTCTCCCACGAAAGAAGCCCAGAACTTGATGAGAATCGAGCTTGTCAAATAGCATCTGAAGAACAGCACCAAAAAGAGCACCACCAAGTGTTTCAAGGACAGGCATGGTTGGAAAGGAAGTGGCCAAATCTAGGAGAAGAAAGGATTGTGAAAATTGGAGTGAAGGTAATGCAGAGTTAATCTGAAATCTATTTTCTTGACAATGTCTTTACTTCAATATCTGTTGTTGACTCTTGTTCGCCACACAAATTGAAGTATTCAATACCTGTTTTACATTTTTTTAATTCTCGAGCTAGCTCAAATTTATTTAAAAAGTTTAAGTAATTAACAAAATAATAAATCAATGAATATCTTAGATATATTAAAATCAAAATTCCTTATTGTTATACATAAATTTATATTCAAATAATGACGGACGGATATAATTTAAAACATTAGTACGATTATTATATTTTAATATATTTTTATAATTGAATTTATTCATAAAGTGTAATAAGTTGTTCGAATGGGAAGTTTTTAGTTCGAAACAATTTTTTATATAACTCATCATTTTGACATTCTTAGTATTAATCATGAAAGTTAAATCTTCGTTTAGACGGTACTCTTGACCATACTTAGCTAAGTGTCAGTAACAGCGTCAACTTTATACAATTTTAGAAATGTTTTAACTATAAAACATGCGAGTTTTAAGAGTTGAAAGTTGAAAAAAAGGGTCAAATTTTATTAAGTTGATTTTTCTTTCCTAATCATTCAATTGAGGGTCAAACAAAAAATAAAAATCGTATGATTAGAGAAACTCATTTTTCTAATTTCAACATTTTGCATTTATTTTTATTGATTCTTTTTATGTAATCTATTGTATTTTATGTAATTCATGAAACATTTTAAGCAGAAAATAGTACGCATAGGTTATCCTGTACTGTTTTTTAACCATTACTCTGTTTCTTAAATATAAAGATTGCTAATCAACTTCAAAACAGAATAACGATAATAAGAGTGTATTCGATATTAAAACATATGCACTAAATAAGAGTGTATTTGAAATGCTTCAAAGATAGTGAGGAGAACCTGCGAACCAGACGACGTATGTTTCCTTCTACGTCATCAACGTATATGAATTTAATGTGAGGAATCTTTTCCCAGTCTTCACCTTCTTGTTTCTTACACCACTGTTTGAGCAACGGTCAACCTTCAATTTCGAGTACTGAAATGGATTCGGGCAAACCCTCCTCTGGCAAGCATTGTAGTATAGGACAGTTACTAAGAATCAATTTCTTAAGAGAGGAGAGGTGACAGAGACCCTGTAGTCCAGTTTCTTAAGATTTGAACAATTAAATATCTTTAGTTCACCAATAGAAAGTGGGAGCAAACCTTCACCCGGAAAACACTCCAAATCCACATTGCTAATGGACAAGTCTTTTAAGGAAGGGTTGGTTCCCCAAGCGCCCATTAGGGAGGCCACAACTTTGGAGCAATTCACGAGATACATGCTTTTTACATTTGATGGCAAACATTCCTCGGACAACTCCAGCTCTGGAGAATCCCGTATGCACAGATGATTAAGAGATGAAAGAAGGGCATACATGCATTTAGGCATTGACTTCAATTTTTCCAATCCTACAATAGTAAATGACTGTAGCTGAGGTGCAAATAATCCTTCATTGGAAAATGATTCAAATTCAGAGCATTCTATAATCCTCAAATACTTCAAATGATTGAGGGTGCGCCTGCGATATCATCTATAGATTGCGACAGTCCTCTATAATTAGATTCATTAAATGACAAAGTATGTCTGGCAATTCTTTCAGCTTGGGACAATTCATCAGACAAAGACTTTGAAGCACCCGTCATGCACTGCCATTCTTCCCATTCCTTCATACTATTAAAGATCAACCTTTCCAAGGATGCAAAAGCAGAAGAGCTATTCCCGTAGAAATCAGCATCTATCCTTTCTATGCAATCAAGACCATCAATTGTCAAGTCCTTCAGAAATGTCAAAAGTGCAAGGAAAGGCAACCATAGGCAATGCTTACAGTTTTTCAAGATGGATGGTGGACCTGCAAAAGACGCTTCAACGCTCAAGTCAGATATGTTGTATAAAGAGGTCTATATTTTAATTAGGATAACTCAAGGTCGTTTTACCTGAACGTTAATAGTATACTTATAAGGCTTGTGGTAAGTGCATTGATTAATCATTAAACTAGACAATCAAATTCAATAATACCTGCTAATTGTCCATTAATACCAGATTATGACATGTCAATCACTCATAAATAACGTATATTCACATTTAATATGACCATTAAACATATTAATGGGTCATTAATGATTTTTACCTTTGTGTTTATCTAATCATTGGTCGGTTGCCTGTTTTGGTTCCGAATTCTTCTGCTCGGTCACCGGGGTATAGTAGATATTTTATTCTTCAAATTTGTCTTATAGGGATTTGAGATATCTTTAAGATTTTTAATTGACAGCGGCTCTCCATGAAGATCAACTTCTAGTAATTGCTGAATACTGAACTCACTACTTTTGCCAACCTCAAACTTGTCCATCCACACGTGAAGATTCCTCAACTTTCCTAAACGTGAAGATTCTTCAAGGCCGCGCAAATTGGTGAGCTCATGCAAAGTCAAGGGCAGCTCCTTCAATTTGCACAAGTGTTTAGTTTCAATTCTTGCAAGTTATAGAGTAAACAGATTGAGTCAGGAAGTCTCTTTATGCGGGAAAATGAAAAGTCTAACGAACGGAGATGTATAAAATCGCCTATATTGTCAGGCACCTTAATACACCAATGCATTGAAAGACCCGTAAGAACTTAAAGTTGGATATTAACTCTTCTATTGACATCTCCCAATGCCTCCGAGAGGTTATAAATGTCTGTAACCCTTTAGCATCACATAAACTCGTATAATCTTGTGACTACGGGTTGTGACTAGAATTTTACTTCCTTTAGCCCCAGACGTAAGAGGAGTTTGTAATGCTTTCCATTGATTTCGGTCTTCATTCCAAACATCATCTAGAACCAGAAGAAACTTCCTCCCGGACAACCTTTTTTTCAATTTTCCATGAACCANTTCTAGGTCTCCACTGTCATCTCTTGAGTTAGTGAAAGCTCCAATAATTGTTTTGGATACTCTCAAAACATCAAATGCATCAGAAACGCAAACCCAAGCCTTTTCATCAAATTTAGCTTCTTCTGTCTTTGGATCATTGTATACATGTTGAGCAAGTGTGGTCTTACCCATCCCACCCATACCCACAGTAGAAAGTATTTGCAGCTTATTATCATTAGTGTTAGATCTCAGCCAAGTAAAGATAATTTCTTTTTCCTCATTTCTGCCATAAATAACCTCTTCAGCCACCAACGACATTGATTCAACTTTTTTCTCTGATACCTTATTACCCAACCCAAATCTTACGCCACTATAAATTTTGAAATCTTTAACAATGTTTTGGTTGAAAAGAGATTCTAAATCATCTAGGAGTGCTATGATCTTGGATTCAAAACTGTGTACCTTGCTAGAACTGGTCTGGAATTCAGCTTCCAACTTAGTCTTGGAGAATTCATACTCTATTTGCTCGAGCAGATCCTCTGCATCATACAAGACGTCTCTAACCTCATCAAGCCATTCTTTGACCAATGGATTAGTGAACTGCTTTTGTTCTGCATCATTTATCACAGAAGTGACGTCCATCAGCTTCCGCTTCAACTTTTTCAGTAGATTCTCATCAAGATTTCTCCCACGAAAGAAGTCTAAAATTTGATGAGCACCACCAAGTGTTTCAAGGACAGGCATGGTTGAGGAGAAGAAAGGATTGAGAAAATTGGAAGTGAAGCACAGTTACGTGAATGAAGGACTGACAAAAGATAATGAGTGAATATTGTGAAAATTGGAAGCATTTACTTCAATAAAGGAATGATTATTTCCGACAGCAAGAGGTGGGTTTGGTAAGCTGTGCAACATATCAACTTTGCTTTACTTCTTTTTTTCTGTTACTTTAACGAAATTTCTATCAACTTTAGTGAATCAGTCTATTTCAGTGACTTGCTTTATTAAAGGTAATGCAGAGTAAGTGTGAGATCTATTTTCTTGACAATATCTGTTGTTGACTCTTGTTGACCACACAAATTGAAGTTTCAATGCCTGTTTTATATTGCTAGCTCAAATTTATTGAAAAAGTTTAAGCAATTCACAAAATAATAAATCAATGAATATCATAATATACTAAAATCAAAATTCCTTATTGTTATAAAAATCAAAAGCATAACGTGGTTCCTGTAAGCTCATTCCATTTTATTTCTTTAGTAATTTATAAAAATTGTACTATCATCCATTCATAGGAATGTTATGTAATAGGTAATTTACACGTTAAATAATTGTTTCTGAAGTCAATTATTAATTATTGGTTTTTTATTCTTCCTCGTTGATTAATAGTTTTCCTTTTAAATCCATAGTTTAACATAAATATTGATATTGACTTTTTAAAAAATATTTTTTTTTCTTTTCCTGATGATATCTTTTTTTTTCGTTTTTCTGCTATTTTTATTGGCTATTTATTTATTAATTTTATCCATTGTTTTTCATATTTCTTTCTTACTTAACTAATTAACCTTGAACTATCATTTATGGTATCAAGTAGGTCCCTAGATCGTGGTTCCCAAAACTCAATAATATTAGTTTTTGAGCAATAAAGAGCGATCCTTTTTTTTTTTACTAAATTTACAAATGATATTACCATCTTCATATTAATAGATGATATTATCATCTCTATGATATCACCCCTCTCATCTCTTCTCTCTATAAATCTTTTACTTTAAAAGACTTTGGTTTTGGCATAGAGCTAATAGAGATATTAAAAGACTTTGGTTTTGGCATAGAGCTAATAGAGACATCTCTAGAAGGCTTTCATTTAGAATGACATTGTCAAACTTTGAATTTCCAATAACACAAGGAATAAAAAACATATCTGGATCCTTGTATTTTTGCGGTATTTCAATATGCTTCTTAATCAAGCTTGACACATTTCTTCCCAAATTCACAATCTCATTATCCCTAATACGTTTTTTTATTTATGTAAAGTTCTTTCAAAAAACTTGGCGTATTTGGGGATTTACTTAACAACATCAAGCAAGAGAATGTTGATCTCCACCTTTTTGAAAGTATTTAAGATCTCTTGGTCTAATTCCTCCATTTTTTTTTCTCGGCTTCAACCGATTGGGATATGGAGGAAGTGGAGAATAAGATGAAGAAGAATTTTTAGAAGAGTTAGAAGGTACTAACCTGGATTTATCAATGGTAGTCTCAGGTGATGGTTTACTTGGTTCTCCATTTTCATTAATATGTGCTTCTTCTTTCTCCTTATCTTCATCCTCTTGGGTTCCTTCGGAGCCTTGTACCTACTTACCCGTCCTTAAAGTAATAGCACTTACATTTTGCGAGTTGATCATTGTTTATGCAGGCAGTTTATTTGACTCCTTAGCCTCTAACTTTTTCACCCTCTGAGTCAAATCTACAATTGATTTCTTGATTTCTGAATTTTGCTCAAGCATTGTTTTCATGAAATCTTGCAGTGACATTTCAGGTTGAGATTGTTGCCTTTGTTGAGGTGGAACATAAGGTTGCCTGTTTTGCTGATACCTATTGGAAGATGAATCATGATAATTCTGGTATGGTCTATTTCCTCCAAACGTGTTTGCAGTAAAAGTGATAAACGTTTGGCAACTGTACCAATTATTGTAGTAATAAAATATCGTCCTCAGGAATTGAATGAGTTGAGTACTAGATTACTAAATTACGTAATTTTGAGCAACAAAAATTATTAGGTAGAATGATGAACATAAACAAGTAATGGAAATTCAAATAGTATAAACAACATTAGAGAATTGGTTTCATACCTTTTCATATAAATTCCTACCCTTTCCAATTGATGTGTGAATTATAATTATCCACTTGAGTTTATTAAGAGCTTGTTTAGCCCTAATTCCTTAGACAGACAAACATATTCATTGAATTATAACCCCCAATCCCTTATGTCAGTTACAAAATTCAATAAAATCATGAAGAACAAAGATTATCTCAATTGCAAACTAATTAGTTGTGCCCAATTTCCCAATTGTGACAACATCTAATCTGTTTTATTTATAATCGCAAACAATCCCCAATCTCTCAATTGTGAAACTGTTCATAGAATAGACATGAAAACATAAATAAAACACTGTGATAATTAAAATTAACTAAACATCAATCAAAAATGTTCAGAAATTATAATCCAAAGTACTACATCAATCCTCTAACAAAAGGAAATTTAGTTCTGCATAATGTAAAAATTAAAAGCAAACCAAAAGAAGAAGAAGCATTGACAATCTGAATGTTGATGTGCCTCCCGGTACATTCCTCCCTCTTTATTTTCAAATCCTATATATTTATATATTTTCCCTGTTATTAAATCTTCTCCTAAAAATCCTCCTATAATTCCCTTTTTTAGGAAAGTATTTACTCCCTCTAAGTAACTTCTCTCAATTTCTATTTAATTTTAATCTCTTTAAATCCATGTCATAAAAGAGATTAGTAACTGCTCTGGAAAGTTTCACAGCTCATGGAAAAATTCCCAATCTACATGTACTCCTCTCTACTTTCAATTCTACAATTCCTGACGTAAATCCACAGGTTGTGGTAAAAACCACAACTCACTTGTGAAACTCTCTGTTTTGCCTTTTGTTTTCTCGAGGTAAATCTACAGGTTGTGAAAACATTCACAACCCTTGTGGAACTCTCTGTTTTGCATCTGCATTTTGGAGCAAAATACACAGGTCATGGAACTGTCCATAGCTAGGTCATGGAACTCTTTGGTTTCATCTCTTCATCTTAGACATCAATTCTTCCCAAATTTTGATTTTGGCACTTAGAATCACCAATCTACAAGAAAAACACAAAATCCCAATGTATGATCCGAAACAAGGATAATGCATGACTAAATCATTCAATTAATGCAATTATGTATGCAAATGGGCTAAACTAAGATATGAATGCAATTACATTTGATTCACACATCAAAAAGCTTGAGATGAGTTTTCCACAATAGTTTCCATCAAGCCAGGACATTCATCAGTGTAGTGATCAGTTGAAATGCAAATTCCACANTTCTTAGCAATTTGTGGAGTTGAGGTTTTAAACAGACATGCAATCTCGTCGAGTTTTCTTTCTAACTTATTCAATCTTTCATTTATCATCTTCCCATCAACTACACCATTTTCAATTTCATGTACTCCTTTCAAAAACATTCACTGAATTTTCTCTTGTTCCATATTGTTGATTGTCTGTCTTCCGTTCTATTAGATCTATACCATCCTCTGGTGACCTTTCTAAGAAAGATCCTCCGCTTGCAGCATCTGCCCATGACCCATCAGTTGGACTTAAGCCTTCATAAAAGCTTAGAATGAAGTCTACCATTTGGATTTGAGGGCATAAAGCACATAGTTTCTTGAATCGTTCCCAATAATCACTAAGATTCTCTCTATCTCTTTATCTTATATCTTGAATTTCTCTATGGATGGCAAATAATCTAGATGCAGGAAAATACTTTTCAACAAAGAGTCTTTCAATAGTTTCCCAATTAGTAATCCGTGCAGAGAGATAATACCATCAATCTTGAGCTGCTCCTTGAAGGGTAAAATAAAAAGCTCTCGTCTTAAGGCTCTTTATTGTGATCCTGGGAGATCTAAAATTTTCGCACATGTGGAATTGTCTCAAGTGCTTGTGTGGATTCTCCCTTACAACCCATTGAACTTCGGTAAGGCATTTAGCAGGTCAGGTCTCAACTCTCACTCCTCATTAGGGTATTCAATGTTACTTCGAGTAACTATATTGTGGGAGGTGGCTAGTTGTTTGATGGTTCTTTGTGCCATTCTGTTTGGGTTAGGATCAGGTAAAGGATTAGATGGTATATTTGTTATTGGAGATAATGAAGGTGGTATGGCTTCAGATGTAGGACGTGTTCCCTCAGTAGAACACACCAATTTCAAAGTTCTTCGTACCTTAGGCAAACTCCTTTCAACTTCCGGATTAATTTGATAGAATTCTCCCGGGTTAACACTGGTCATGCACTACGTAGTCTGCTTGAAATCATTTCTCTATTTATCACTTTTTCTTTTTCTTTTTTTTTTTCTTTTGTCCTTACTTTAGATAAAGACTTCAAATGAGATAATAGAGAGTTTGTTTGGGTCCACTCCTAGGAAAGAGAGGTGCGTCACAATGGACAACTTAAGTACCAAGTCTTTCCTAGTCAGAGTATATTCAAACTAGCCTCATGTATTTCTCAAAAGAAATTCTTAATTTAAACAAGAACAAAGATTTTGCTAACAAAAAGAATAACTAAAAGCTACAAAATAACCCAAACTAAATTAAATGTATATGTGCTAGAAAAAAAATAAAAACAAATGAAAATTAAAATAAAAATTAGAATCAAAATACTAACCGTAGTTCCTCGGCAACGACGCCAAATTTGATATTGTCATTGAAGCTATCAAATTAATATTACTTTTTAAGGTAACTTCAGTATTGGCAAATAGTGTTCAAGAAAGTAGTTAGGGCCAAAGTAACCCTGAGTCATCACCAAACGAACACGGAATTGCTTTTGAATATCTTACTCTTATGAATCATATGCAATGCTTATGAACAAAACTGAGATTGTTTAAAGAATATTGTAAAACAAATAGGAAACTTAAAAACAATTATGAAGTACCTTCTCAATTGATAGTAAAAACCCATTTAATTATATGAAAGCTCCTAAATTAAATCAAAATAGATTCTCAATTAAACTTAGAAACCCTTGAACTCATATAATCAATATGCATGTAGATTCAAACACATTATGATGCAAAAATATTTGCTTTTAATATGATAGAGAGATGAAAAACAAAGAGAGAGAACAACTTAAATCAATAATCAAAATAAACAATTGTATTAATTCACTCAACCTCAAAATCCATAGTGAAATTATGGCAGAATAACCTTAGATGCTTAGCTCTCCATGAATGGAGTTGAATACATGATGAAATAAAAGAGAGATGAGTGGTGAATGAATGAATGAAGTCCCTTTTCTGCCTCCCCTGGGTCTCTTTATATAAGACTCAATTGGACTTGAACTCTAAATTCCAAATAACTAAAAGATTTAGATAATTACAATACTATTTGGAAGATACTTTCGGTTGATATTCCCAAATTAAATTAATTCAACAACTGGATTTTCCAAAATCGCAAAAAAGCCCTTGAAGTTCCTTTATTTACACTCCAGCTCCTTCCGAATTTATCCAAATTGCACAAAAACTTGACCAGACTTAAGGAGTGTTGACCAACTTTGACCAAATGGACGTGCCAACGGGATGCCGCCACGTGTCCGCCTCTTCCTTCCCATTAGGGTTTCAGATTGGGGAAAGGGCTTCCCCTTTGCTCCTGCGCCGTTCGCCTTGAAGGAAAAACGAAACAAGTCTGCCCCTTTGATCTGCGACGACCGCGCGAGAGACCCTAGGTCTCCACGGTGCTATGCGACGACGCTTGAACCTGGCTTCTGGTTTGCTTGCAGATCTGATTGTGGTTGCAGGTTGTGAAGGAGATCGAATCACGCTTGGTGGCGATAGACGAAGGAATCGCGATTCTGGTGGCTGATGCGATTCGCGTTTTGCAGAGGCAAGGGCTGCTCGCGGTTTCCCTGCGTGCAGGTTCGAGAATGGAGATGGCTCTCGCTGATGATGGAGGCCGGCGGCCATGGAGGTTCATGACAACGCGAAGACGATTTGGGCTGGTGCGAGGGTGATTGCGCGGCCATGGTGCGATTTGGGTTTCTCACGGTGGCTGCCTCGACGGTGCGATCAAGTCAAGGCAGTAGCGGCGACTTGGATTTGGTGATTCTCGTGAGTTGTGTTTCTGGTTTCTTGGTTTTTCTCATTGCAGGCTATGCGAATGGAGGAGATAACTTTGTGCAGGAGGAGGCTCGCAGTACTCCGGCGGCAAGGTGGTTGTTGTGCGACGGCGGCTTGGGCGTTGATGATGGTGATGTGTGTTGAAGGTTGTTGTGGTGCGTGGAGATAGTGGTTGGCCGTGGAAGAAGGTGGCGGTGCGGCGATATGCGCGTGGTGGCCGGCGCGAAACCGTGGTGGTGGCACGAGGAGGATGGCGGCGGCGGCTAGGGTTTCTGGAGAGAAATTAGGGTTTGTCTTGAGACTGTGATGACGACGTGTCAGGAAGGTGATGTGGCTAGGTGTGGTTGGATAGCACTTAGAGTTTAGATTGCCACATGGCATGATGTGATGGAGTCTAATTTAAGAGAGGTAAGAATAGGAAACTTAGGGACTGTACCAGAAAAAGCCTTAGTGTTTGGCTTTGTTGGTCTGTTTTAGAAATAAGAGTGTAGAAATAGGAGTGTATGTAGTGATTTTAGGAGGTGCAAGTCTAAAGATCGTGTATTCGGTCAATTTAAATATTTTTTTCAAATAAAATCTTATTTTTGGCTTTAAATTATAATTTATACTACTTTTCTAAAATTTTTGAATTGATTAAATTCTAATTTTAGCACATTATGATATCAAAGAATAGTTTTCATATTAAAACTTACTTTTTTCGTCTCGTTAATTCCCAAATTAATAAATTTAATTGTCACAAAATTCACTTTAAATCAATCATTTAAACACACATATTTCATAAAAAATGTGAATTTTAAAGTATAAATGTCATTTTTTAATATACACTCATAAACCATTTTAATATTAACATGTCATTTTTTAAATAAATGAAAAAAAAATATTGTTTCATACGTCCTGAATTGCTCACAAGAATGTAATCCATGCATTATATTAGTTAAAAAAAAATTTATACCAACTTTTAAATTTGTATTAAAATATGGGTACATAAAATTTTTGATTTTTTATACCGATTTTGTAACCGATATAAAAATAAAGAGATGGATAAATTTGTATACAATCTATACTTTTTATATCGGTTCGCTAACAAACAATTATAAAAAGATATGACATTCTATACCAGTTAACACTTCAACTAGTATGAAGTAACACTTTTCATAGTGGTTAAAGCTTTAATTGATATAAAAATATGATTTTCTATACCACTTGTTACTCGAATCGGTATAGAAAGTGATTTTTATACCGATTAATACTAGAACTAAAAAGTCATGTTTTTTAATAGCAGGTTTGTATGTGCTACTATCACATACAGGCCTACATAAAATTCAAAGAGATAGAAAATAATCGAGATATATTAAAGGAACAAAATAATGACTACTTCCTATTATTTACACATCTAATAATTCTTCCTAACCTCATCAAACAATGAATTCATCATCTAATATTTACACAAAAAGTATTTAACATCATCTTCTATAAACATTTAAAAGGAATAAGGTCTACAACTTCCGAACTACGTTTAGGACCTCTTGCTCTAGTGGAGAACATTACCGAAATTCTACACAATGAATAGTTTGAGTCAATTTATACTCATAAATACTTAAGATTTAGTTATAAAATGTTGAAATTACCAAATTCCATAATTAAAATCTTGGTAGCTAATATTAGTGATCAATTTAGAATTGAATTCACAAATTAATTATAATTTTTTATTCATAATAAAAACAGTTTTAGATATCAATAAATTTAATTTTATAAATGAATATTTAAATTAGTGATTATAATAACTAATTATTTATCATCTTTAAAATTGATTATAAGATTTTTTTGTAATGTTCTTTATTATAGGAATCCTTGTACTCACGCTAAATGTAAACTAAAGAAAATAAAAAAACATAACTTAATTAATTATTTAATATTAAGGAAGAAAATCACAACAAGTGTGTTTAATAGTTTAATAAAAGTAACTCAAATTAATTAACTAATTGTTAATAAATGATCTTCTAAATTAAATGAGCTTTATAAGGTTTACATTTAAACTAAAATTTTATATTTTTATAAACAAAAATATATCATTCTATAATTATAATTTTGATTTTCTTTTAAAATCATCAACTTTCATAAATATTTCAGTACTTCTGTTTTTCTAGTAGTTGTTTAGGTTTACTAGACGAGTCATTTTATTTAACGAGTTGACAAAATATATATTATTGAGAAACGTTATTTACATCAAGTTGTTAAATATTTTTAATTTGAATTGTCTAAAAGATTAAAAAATATATAAAGAATATTACAAATAGGATAATAATTAATTATTTCTATGAACTTAAAATAAGTAACAATATAGATAAAATTTTTTATAGATAATAAGAAATTAAAATATAAGAGGCAATCTCTGTCACAAACAAAAAAGGTTAAATAAGTTATGAAGTAAATAATAATCTAAAAATTAGAAGTTAGATCAAATAGTTTATAATAAGTTAAAAATCATAAAATAAATTATTAAAAAACTTTATGTTATAGATCTCTGTAAATTTTAATATCTCAATTATGCATATTCGTTTTATCATTTATCATCACAACCATGTTAAAACAAAACAAAACCATGGGATAGAAAATCAAACAAATATTAAGAAAAGAAACATTTTTATTTTACAAAGAATAACAATGTTTTGGAGGCAATGAAGCATCTTATAATGTGATGGATTTTGGTGCTGTAGGAGATGGCAAAACAGATGATTATGGATCGCCGTAAGCCTTGCTTCTTTTTCTTTTTTTTTTGTTATTTCTAATTTTAAAACATATATAATTGTAGTTTTGTTTACGTGATTTTGATGTATTGTAGCATTTGATTTGGCCTATAATAAGATATTTGGTGTTAGGCATTTTTGAAAGCATGGGAAAGTAGTTTTGTCTTATTATTTCTTTCTTTTGCTTCTAAGCAGTTACCTAGTTGAATCAAAAGTTTGCTAAGTTTTCTCTAAACTCAACTCTTTCATTTGCAGAAGTTCATTTTCATGATGGCTCCGGGCACGTACTTCAACTGGGACACTGTTCAAATTCTCAGTTCAGAAACAAACACCTTCAACATGCTGGAAGAAGTAGCAACACCAAACCTTCAACACCTTTTCTCCTACTACGATCAAAATGTTTTTCTTCCAACCGCTTCTTTTGAGAACTACATTGAACCAACTGGTGCTTCTCTTCAGCCTTCAGATATTGACACTTCTCTCTATGATCCTTCCAGTTCCTTTGCTCATTCTATCATCTTTCCAACTTCTCAACAAGATACTCTACTCCCATCTCCCAAACGCCAAAAATGTTGCTGAGAGTGAAGTGCAAAAACTTACTGCACAAACTGCCCTGCCATGCAGTTTATACACAGACGAATTTGTTGTGCCTTATTACATATAAGTTGTATTATTTGTCCAATTTTTGCTCATTTCTTGCGTAGTCATTATCTATTTGATAACATTTATATTGTTCACCGTCCGGTCTCTCTTAGAGTGACCCATCCGGTTCTTTTTCCTTTTTATCTTTTTCGTTCGGTTTCTTTTTGTTTACCCGTCCGGATAGCCGTCCGGATAGCTCGGTTCCTTTTTTTCTTCGTTCTTTTGTTTCTTCCTTTGTATTGCCTTTCCTATATATATCTTTCCTTACTTGTATTTTTGTTATCGATAAATGAATACAACAGTTTCTCTTTTTCTCTTCACTTTCTCTCTTTTGCCACGCTATAATTCTA
>NC_028359.1:9645890-9649045 GCF_000741045.1 Vigna radiata var. radiata | reverse complement strand
CATCTAATGCTGAACCAACATGCTACTCTATTGCTTCAAAACAACCCCAATGGGTCACTGCCATGCATGCCGAGCTCGATGCCCTGCAAGCTAATAACACTTGGGAACTCACCACCCTACCTCCCAACAAAACTGCCATTGGCTGTCGGTGGATTTACAAAATCAAATATAATTCTGATGGCTCTATTGAACGATATAAAGCGCGCCTCGTTGCCAAAGGATACAATCAGATTGAAGGGCTAGATTATTTAGATACTTTTGCCCTTGTTGCCAAAATCACTACCGTTCGGCTTCTTCTTGCCATAGCCGCTTCTAAGTGTTGGCCACTCAAACAATTGGATGTTAATAATGCATTCTTACATGGTGATCTTCATGAAGAGGTTTATATGAAAATTCCTCCTGGCCTTACCACCGCCAACAAAAGTCAGGTTTGTAAACTCCAACGCTCTTTATATGGCCTTAAACAAGCTGGCCAACAATGGTATGCCAAATTACATCAATTTTTAATATCAAATAATTATCACTGTTCTATCTCTGACAACTCTCTTTTTTTGAAACATGATGGCAACCATACTACGGCGTTACTCATTTATGTTGATGATATCCTCATCACTGGCAACGACGATGGAGAAATTCAACACATAACTGACCTCCTTCATTCTACCTTCCGCATAAAGAACCTTGGTGATCTGACATACTTTCTCGGTCTGGAGGTTGCTCACAACTCCAAAGGAATACATCTTAGCCAACGCAAGTATATCTTGGATCTCCTTGCTGAAACCGGCCTTCTCGACAGTTCGCCCATCCCTACTCCCATGGTTCCTAAACAATCTTCTACAAATACCGTCCGGTCACTTGATGATACTGATGCTGCCTCTTATCGTCGTCTCATTGGTAAACTCATATATCTGACCACGACTCGTCCTGACATTACCTTTGCCGTCAACCACCTCAGTCAGTTCATGTCTGCCCCTACNACTGCTCATCAACAAGCTACCAGTCGCATCCTCCGTTATCTCAAAGGCACTCCTGGTGCTGGTATTTTTCTTCCTAGCACCTCTCCCATTCAACTGAAAGCTTTTTGTGACTCCGATTGGGCCACCTGTCCTGATACTCGCCGTTCGGTAACTGGGTTCATCGTCTACCTTGGCAACTCTCTCATCTCGTGGCGCTCCAAGAAACAACCGACCGTCTCCCGTAGTTCTTCTGAGGCTGAGTATCGTTCACTTGCCAGCACGGTGTGTGAAATACAGTGGCTCACATATTTGCTTAATGATCTCCACGTTCCTTACACGTCCCCTGCTCTCATCTATTGCGATAACCAATCTGCCATACAAATTGCTTCTAATCAAGTTTTTCATGAACGTACAAAGCACATTGACATTGACTGCCACATTGTTCGTGAAAAAGTTGTCGCGGGTCTGATCAAGCTTCTCCCCATCTCCACAACAATGCAATTAGCNGACATCTTAACCAAACCGTTACCTCCTCCTACCTTTCAACTTCTTCGTTCCAAGCTGGGACTCCAAAATATTTACGCCCAGCTTGAGGGAGGCTGATAACATTTATATTGTTCACCGTCCGGTCTCTCTTAGAGTGACCCGTCCGGTTCTTTTTCCTTTTTATCTTTTCCGTTCGGTTTCCTTTTGTTTACCCATCCGGATAGCCGTCTGGATAGCTCGGTTCCTTTTTTTCTTCGTTCTTTTGTTTCTTCCTTTGTATTGCGTTTCCTATATTTATCTTTCCTTACTTGTATTTTTGTTATCGATAAATGAATACAACAGTTTCTCTTTTTCTCTTCACTTTCTCTCTTTTGCCACGCTATAATTCTANCTTTCCTTACTTGTATTTTTGTTATCGATAAATGAATACAACAGTTTCTCTTTTTCTCTTCACTTTCTCTCTTTTGCCACGCTATAATTCTATGACTATTAGGTGTTAATTGCAATGTTATTACCGTGCATGTTCGATGCGTCTTAAATATATAAAGATGGTTTGTAATGAATGTTTATAGTTCACTGCATGTGTTAGTGAATAGAATAGTTGAAATTGTTCTATTGTCAGTTATTTGTAGTTCACTAATTTGTGAACAATTTTGGTGTATACGAAATATACTTGTCAAATATATAAGAAATGAGAATTTTTTTTAAGTAACTGCTGTGGTGTATACGAAATATACTTGTCAGTTTCTTTTTTACAATATTCCATTTTTTAAATTTTTCTTTTATTTTCGTTATAAAACCAGTTTCTAAATCTTGGTGGATTACAGTCCATGAATTAAAAAAAGAAAACATGTATGTGAAAATGATCAAATAAGTACTTTGAATTATCTTTATTTTCTGTGATTCTAACTAATATTTTGCTAGCTTTGGCAGGAAGAAAACGCAGATACTCCTTCTGAAATGCTGCAGACTCTGGTTGTTTCTTCCTTTGTTCAAGAGAAGTTATATAGAGAGGAAATGTGTTTTGTGCTTAAAGAAACTGTGATAAGTATGATAAATCATGAAGATGTTCAATCACGACCTACCATACTTAGGGATCTTAAACAGCTCATTGGGACAAACATTGCCAACAAAGAAAAGCAAGAATAAGCCTCAGAAAACCACAAACAGAGATTTAGTTTTACAGCTCAAATTTGAGTTTCAACAACATTTACAATATAAATTCCATGACCTCACCACCACCTTTCCTAAATTTCTCCAAAATCAATCGGATCCCAGATTCCAAATAACCCATTACGGTCGCAGCAGAATGGGGAAAGGCTTCAAACTTGGGCGAAAACGTCACTGCTTGGAGGTGCGATGCGCTTCCTGCTTCTAGTGCGCGAGATAGTATTACCGTTAAGGCACCTTCTTGCACCATCTGCTTACCGTTCTAAAACGTTTGTAGAGAAAATCCAAAATTAAAGAAAAAATCAATTATATAATTCAGTAAAATGACCATAATAACATTAACATACCTGAAGAAGTACAAGCAGTTTGCTGACAATTCCATCCAAGTATGGCTTTGGGTAAACATCTCACCTCTACTACCTGCAAGAAGCAACACTATAGTTTATGACACCTAAGTTTGGTTAGGTATCTCTATGCAATCTCTTTAAAAGATAGTGAGGAGAACCTGAGGAACCAGACGACAAATGTAGGCATATGAGAACT